>NC_058386.1:49927500-50181395 GCF_018350175.1 Felis catus | reverse complement strand
TCCAGTGGCTGGCAACCTCGGCGGAGACGCGATCCCCAAGACCACCGCGGCAGGAGGCGCCAAGGGAAAGGTGCCCAAAAAGGTCATCGCCAAGAGGGTGCGAGGCTCCGTCAAGTGGTTTAACGTGAAGAACGGGTACGGTTTCATCAGCAGGCATGATACCCAAGAAGATGTGTTCGTTCACCAGACGGCCATCACCCGGAACAACCCTCACAAGTACCAACGCAGCGTGGGCGACGGCGAGATGGTCGAGTTTGATGTGGTGCAGGGCGAGCGGGGCACCGAGGCCGCTAACGTGACCGGGCCAGCGGGTGCCCCAGTGCAGGGCAGTCGCTACGCTGCCAACCGCCCCCGCTTCTGCAGGGGCTTCTACATCTGCCGCCGTGGGGCCACCCCTGCACGGTTCCCAGGGGCGCTGAGGAAGACGTCGACGAAGGTGAGGCCAGTGGCGAAGGCTTCACCAAGGCCCAGGGCCAGAGGCGCCGCCTGCCCGGCGGACCCCAAGACCAAAAGCTGCAGCGCTTTCCGCCCTTCCGCAGGGCCTGGGCCCTGTCTCGCGGCCCTTCGATCCTCGCTCCCACCAGCGGCCCGCGGCCTGCCCACCTGCCCGCGTCTGCCCCAGCCTCAAGGCCCGAGTGCGCCCCTCGGCGGGGGCCCGGCCCCAGCTACCTGCTGAGTCGCCCTAGGGCTCGAGGCATCACTCCTGGTCCAAGACCCTCAGCAGGCATTTCTGAGGAGCTGGAGGCGGAAGACAAGGAAAGCGGGCGTGACGACGGAGGGCCGAAGCAGAAGCCCCCACCACGCTACGGATCCCGCCGCCCCAACAACCCACGCCACCGCCCGCAGCAGGTGCCCGGTGCCCAGGGCCAGGTCAACGTGGGAGGAGAAGGCAAGACCAGGGAAGGGCCCTGCGGAAACACCCGTTTCGGTTGCTGTGGCCAAGAAGAACAGCGCCGCTGAGGAGGAGGACACATTGGTCACTGATGTCCCCTCTGCCACCCAGGCCAAGTAACAACAGCCTGGCTCCCTCCCCGGGGACTCCCTGGCCTGGGCTGCAGGGGATTCCCCCTTGAGGAGATGATGTCCTTTAAAGCAACACAGCCCAAACATCCACCTTGACTGTTAGATTTGTGCCCTTTTGAGAAAAATACACGCCTCTTCCCCAAGGTTTGAGGATAAACTACAAGATCTATATATTTCTGAATTCCCTTTTATCATCTGTGTTGGTAATTTCTGTACACACACACACACACACACACACACACACACGCCCCATGTCATACTCATGCACACACCTCTGAATTTATTCTTTTAAAAGATCTGACCAGAACCACAGCTATTATTCTGTGTCACCAGGGGAATTAGTTGATGGACTAACAAAAATTACTTTTATTTTTAATACAAAAACAAAGATGATCTGATATTGAATATTATCTTACATCGCTGTGTGATATTGCCTGAATGGTCATTTTTTCAATAAATCATTTCATGTTGCTTTTATCTATTATTGCTGTTGTCTGATTTAAAACAAAACACTCGTCAGCACAGAATTGTATTGAACCACTCCTTTCAGTGCTTTTTCGGAACCAGTTTTAGCAAACATCATACCTGTTGTTCGTTCTTTTTACAAGTCATGAATTTAAGGCTAATTGTGGACTTGTGGGAGGCGAGGGTTGAACATCTCAAGGATGTTCTAAAAGATTAGAATACACAGACAGGGAAGAAGTGTCCCCATCACATCCTCTTCCTCTGCCATTTGAGCAATAAATCTGGAGGGTGGGCCCAACTACCCACATTTACTGCTTAGGTGTTTATTCTATGACGCAAAACTCAAAGAGCTGGACAAAACACCAAAAAAAAAAAAAAAAAAAAAAAAAAAGAGGCTCTCTGGAAGCACAATTTGCCTCTATTTTTCAATGGATTCGATCTAATACCATTTTCACGAGGGGTTAGGGGTGTGTGGTGGAAATGGAAAGATACTGGTCAAAGGGTAAAATCTTTCAGTTATAAGATGACTAAGTTCTGGGGACCTAATGCACAACATGATGACTATAGTTAACAGTACTGTGTTGTATACCTGAAAGTTGCTGAGAGTAGAGCTTTAATGTTCTCACCATGACAGCAACAAAAGGATAATTATGTGAAGTGAATAACGTGTTAATTAACCTTATTGTTGTAAATGTTTCACGATATATGCATGCATCAAATTATTCCATTGTACAACTTAATGTATACAATATTATATGTCAACTACATGTCAATAAAGCTAGGAAAAAAACTGAAGAAAATTAAAAAAGAAAACAAGGATGGAAGCAGGTTTAATTTCTGTCATGCATACTTCTGGAACTGAAGAGAAACATGTAGTCCATGTTTTCCATGTGTGCTTCCTGATTTGAGTCCATCCAGGGGGGCTGTGCAAGATTCCTGGGAGGCTGGGCAGGTAAAGCTCAGCCTGCATCAGCCACTTTCCCATCAGATAGAGAGGCTCCAACCGGGACTGTCATCCCTATCCTGGTTTTCCTTTGAATATACAGTGGGATTGGTGGGTGGGTAGGAGGCAGGGTTGGGGGAGGGGCGTGGGCAATTAATAAATTTGAAACTAATATGATAGAGAAAAGATAGGATAAAATAGGCAGAGAGGGAAAGGTTAGGACCTGAGGTCCCTGGGTGGGGAAAAACACATATTTTGACACAACACTAGGAGCATTTGACTACAGCAAACCCCTAGGGCATAAGGCTCCTCTTAAGAATGTAACAGACACCACCTACTCCCCCTCAGGTTCCCCTTAGGAATTTGACAATCAAAATACCTAACTGAAATAAGTAAACCATAACACTTATGTCATACGAGGGACAGTATGACCATAGTCTAACTCCTCACACAGTGGAATCCAGACAATCAGGAATGGACAACCCAGCACCAAGAGTTATCAAGCCAATAAGGGTAGGACATAAGAAGGAACAAGGGGGAGGGGATGGAGGACGGGTGGGCAACAGAACCTTATGAAACAAAGGCCCTTGCCTATAGTCAGGGCATTCACTTTCAAATCCCCCCTCTCTGCAAAGAAAGCTTTCATACTCCTCTTACTTTCTAATCTTATACTCTAATAAACGTTTGCCTGCTGCTCATTTTCTTTGGTGTTCACCTCTTCATTCTTCGAAGCGGAGAGATGACAAACCACGGGTATTGAGGTAAAGAATCCTACAACATTTCTTGGGGGCTCACCTGGGATACCCAACGTCTTCTAACCTTAAGTAAAGAGCAGCCACGGCTCCCTCTTTTTTTTTTTTTTCTTTCTATCCTAAATAAAACTCTCAAACCAAACAATGGTCACTGGTCAGCCAGTTAAGAGCAAATAGTGTGGCTGCCATTCCCAAGTCTCGGGTGACAGGCTCCTTTGGTCTCCTCCCAGCTGATCTCTCAAAGTAGTTGGGAGCATCGGTGTGGTGGAGCCCCAGTTTCCTTCCGAGATGAACCCCCAGATGCACGGGACTCAGGGGAGGCTGAATAGCAACGGATGGGTCCTGACCAAGGCTACTCTTTGGTGGACGCCTAAAGGCTATCTGCAAAACCTGATCCCTGACTTCCCGTTTGGGTATCTGGTAGAATTCTCCTCTTTCTGTCTTGGTCAGCCTCTCCCTTTGGGAAATGAGTGGAAAAGCCCAGGACTGATCCCTCGTATATCCTCCTAGGAGTGATCTGGGTGACTTCCATAGGGGTCCTACTCACAGGTTTCCCAACTGCAGTAGAAGGTGGCTCTCTACTTGCTTCCATATCTGACACTCTGGCGTGGCTCACCTCCCAGGTCCTCCCCACCCCCCCTTTTTTTTAACCTTTCAATTTCAAACGTCTTTTGTGGAGTGGAAAGCAGGACTTACTTCAACAACTTCTGGGTTCACCACCCTCCTCCTGCCCCTGATGCCCAGGTGGGGGGGGGGCGGGCGGGAGTGGGGATTGGAGAGAAGACACATGGCAAGCTCCCACAAGATGCAGATGATAATTAGAACTAACTGTCTTCGGTTGGTGTCCCTTGGGACAGGGACTTTAAGGAATATTCCCAAGCAGCTGCCAAAACTCCTTTTCTTTTGGGGAACTTCCCTATCTTCTCTGGCCAGATGTGACTTCCCACTTCCACTTGTTGGTGGAAAAAAAAAAAAAAATCTGCATCTGCTTGTCTGTCAGAGATGACAGAATTTAGGATTTTAGGACCCAGAGACCTTTTTCTCTGCCCTCTGGTCTTTTATTGGCCTCCAGGCTTCTAGGCCACACCTCACCTCTTATGCCTTCCCCTCCCTCCTCCTGTTTTTCTGCACCACCTTGGGTGTGGACTGCATACCTGGCTCCTATACCTTCTGGGTGCCTCCAGTACCATGAGCTCCTCTTCCTCTCCTTTCTGTAAAGGAGCAAAGAGTACCCCCTTAGACTTACACTGCTTACTTCAGATTTCCTCACTGGTGCCCCAGATAAAAATGGACAATGGTGAACAAATTGATTGACTTTTAAATGGACACAGATGGAACATATTCAGTATTTAAACTAATTTAAGTGTGTTGGTTTAATTAAGATAGACATATCTTTAGAGTTATCAGCATTAAATATAAAACTTTTTTCTACCTAGGTTCACTGAAGGTCAAATAAGCTTGTGTTATCTCTGTGGCAATTTGTCAGCAAAAAGGTGACTTAAAATGATGGTTACTTTTGTCTGTCTCAAAGTTTTCATGGGTAATTGTTAGGATAGCTTTCAGGGTCTTTGATAGCCTGAAACTTTAAAGTTTTTCTTGGATGATAAACTGGATTAAATTCATTGGACACTCAGGCCTTTTCCAAATCAGATGGAATGCTGAAGCATTACTTACTAAACATAGGTGTGTGCTTTTGACTTATTGCAGAGAAACTAAGGATAGTTGGGTCTGTTGGAAAACAGGCTTTGTGCTTAATTAATTCATAAGTTTGCCATTTAAGGAATTCTGATGTGACAGACAAATCACAATTGGTTAGTACTTACTTTTCACTGGAGACTAAGGTTTCTAAGAGTTAAAATTCTGCTAAATGTAGTTAAAACTGATGTAAATAAGAAAAGTGACTCTGTGTATAGAAAAGTAGATGTTGTAAGAAGGATGTAAGAAAAGAAGTGGAATTACTTTTTTGTTGAAGATATATATATATATAATATATATATATATATATATATATATATTTGTCCTAAATGAGACTGTTTTTTTGTTTTTGTTTTTGTTTTTGTTTTGTTTTGTTTTTTTGTTTTGTTTTGTTTTGTTTTTTTGAGAGAAATGGCTTGGGACAAAATCTGAATGCAAAGAAAAGTTATAGAAAGTTTGTTAAGGGAAGTCTTTGAAAAGCAATTTTATGTGTGGTCAGGATGGACTAAGGTTAAAATGAATGTATTTTAAAAGTACACTGGTATAAGATTAAAATTCTGCTTTTACTCTCTCTTAAAAAGACAAAGTTATCTTGGATTGGTGGTCTGCTTTGGATTGAAAAAAAAAGGGGGCAGGAAACAAAGATTTTTTTCCCCTCTTTTGTCTGCCTCAAAATATGGAAAGAACTATAATTTTAACCAAAAGGACAGGACAGCACGCCATTTTGCATTGTTTTGCTCAAGCCTTCATTGAAATTGCCCCCCCCCCTTGGGGTGCCTGGGTGGCTCAGTTGGTTAAGCTTACAACTTCAGCTTAGGTCATGATCTCACGGTTTGTGAGTTCGAGCCCCACGTCGGAGTCTGTGCTGACAGCTCAGAGCCTGGAGCCTGCTTTGGATTCTCTGTCTCCCTTTTTCTCTGTTCTTCCCTGCTCATTCTCTGTTTCTGTCTCTCTCCTTCAAAAATAAATAAGCATTAAAAACATTTTTTTTTTAAAGAAAGAAATTGCCCCTCTTTTGATCCAAAGGCTGGGGAGATGGTGGCAACGTCCTTGATGCCAGCCTCCAAATGCTCCACATTTGTATTGTTTCTGCAGGGAAGAGGAATGGATGCCTGTACCATATGAGGGATGGACCGCTACGACATATGAAGGGCTTTTGCCAGGATACACGGGAACAATTTTGCTACATTTAGCCTAATGTATGCCGATTTGTAACAACCTAGAGACTTTAAAATGGACACCCACATGGCTGGAACATATTTATATGGGCATTGCTGGAAAAGGCAGAGGAATAGACTGGGACTTTGGCCCTTTCAGCCCCCCTCAAGGGCCGATGATCAATATGTAAATGACTGTCCAGCCAAAGTAAAGCTAGTGCATCCCTCCACAACCAAGGGAGTCTGGCTTGGTCACAGTGCATACCCCCAAAGTCCCTCCGGTGGGAAACGGAGGGGTAGGAGAAATCAGGGAAGACAAGGTCAGCTCTCGGAGGTAAGGTCAAGCCTGGGTAAGAGCAGCTACTCCCAGGGATGAAAGGGAGCTTTGCAAAGTGAAAGTTGAAGTGGGGTTCCTGAGCAAACAGCTAGGAAGGAGTTCTTCAGATGTCTTTGGTGCAAAAAGGTGATTTTATTAAAGCACATGGACAGGACCCGTGGGCAGAAAGAGCTGCACTGGGGTTGTGAGGAGCAACTGATTATATACTTTTAGGTTGGAGGGAAGTTAGAGATATAGTTAGTTTTTAAGGAATTTCTGTATGCTGAAAGCAAGGTCTCACAGGACCCTGAAGAGTTAGCTATTGTCAAGATAAGGTTGCTTTTAGTTTTTAAGGAAGTGTAAACATTAAGACATCAAGGCAGCCATAAAGGTCTTGGGGAGTGTTACACAATGCAGGTGTCTGACATCTATCAATGGGCTGCGGGCTGTAAGGGAATTTAATTTAAACTACCTTTTTCTTGCCTTTGTTTCCCTCATCATTTTCCCCCCTGAACAACTTTGACCCTTAAATCTTTAAGGTTGCTGAAGGCAGAAGGTCTCATCCTCTGTAGTTTCTTCCTGCTAAATAGGGTCATAGAGATGTCCCTACCTATGGGTCAGGGATGCTCAGTTTGAGAATTTAATAGGAGTTAGGAAAGGCTAAGGCCGCTGTATCTAAAGTTGATAACATATGGGAGTTTTCTTGAGTAGAAAGGATCATCCTTTGGCTCGAGGTTATCGCAGTGAAGGAGTCTTGGCACCAGGTGGAGAGACATGGGAGAAAACAGCCAAACATGTTAAAATAAGAAAAAGAAAAAGAAGCCCAAGCAAGACCTTTGATAGTTGACAAAAATCTTCCTCTAGTCCAGGAATTTAACCAATTATTGAAGGAAAGGGAGGGATCATTTAAAGCACCAATCTGAGTATTTGTCAGGTAGAAACTCAGAAATATTTTTGTGGTAATCTGGAATGTATATATAGCATTTTGTTTTTACGAGAGCACAAGTTCCACTTTGTGCAGCAGTTATAACAACTAATGCCATTTTGTTTTGTAGAACTGTTTAGTGCATTTGAGTTATTTTAGTGTTTAATAATATAATGTTATTTTGAGAGTCATTTAAGGCCTTGATTGTGTATTAGGTGGTGTTAACCACCATATAGACTCTATTTTGTTTAGTAAGCAGTCAGGTAATTAAAAAGAGGCACTTTTATAGAAACAAGAAAAATACACGTTGATGATTAGAGCAAATTACAAACCCAGTGTCTGCCAGTGCTGGAAGTGAGAAGAATTTTAGATGTCAAGCTTGAAGCATCCTCAGATAGACTGGGAACAGGCAGTAAGAATCAGATGGGTTTTTCTGGTTTGTAATTCAAATATCTGTGGTGATCCTTTTGAATGGCCCATAGAGCAACAGGCACAAAGATGGTCTATACATGAGTTGTGACAATTTCTCTGAGGTTTACCTCAAGTTGTCTAGTGTAGGCAAACAACAAACATTTAAAGACAATTAGAACTACAACTTAACATCCATAAGGGTGCGTTATTGAAACATATTTTTTCCCTAATAACCCTCACAGCCAAGTGAAAACTAATTCATTTGTAGAACAATGTGGGAGATGCAGGTGAGAAGCATCAAAGGAAAAGACTTCAAAAGGGAAGGGCTGGAGAAGGTGCAAGGCCTTAGGACATGTTTACACAGCTGAACTCGGCTGCCGCTCATAAGGAACACCTAGAGCCATCAACATACATTGTCCAGGGCCGGATCCTCCTTCACACCTGACCCTTCCTAGTGTTATAGATACCAATTAACTCGAAATTCAACCTTGGAAAGCCAAACCATTAGATTGATTAACACACTTGCTTAGCTGACTTTATGCACGTAGTCTTTAGCAATTATCCTAATAAAAAGAAGCTTCATTCTGGAGTCAGTCGGGGCCTCATTCTGACTCGAGTATGAGGACCTTCACTTAACTGCACTTTGTTTGTGGACTCATCTTTTGCGACTCTGGCCATACTCCCTGCGACAGAACAAGTCCAGTTTAAACAAACTCGGCCTAATTATTTACATAAGCTCAGCAAGAACAGTGATTGGTGATAATAAAGTTTTTAAATTTTGCATTGCTGGAACTTTTGATAAGGAATCTCTAGACTGAACTTTTAGTAGCCTCCCCAGGTCAGAAGCCAAGCCAAGTACTTGCCATCCGACATGCCTGCAATACCTGTAGATTTGGGCGAATTCCTTTCCAGGAGGCCCCAAAGATATCCTGAGGTTCCTGCACCTGCCACGAAGTAACATTCTTTACTCACCTGTAAGCAAGGTATCAGGCCAACATTTCCAAGGGGGCTTTATTGGCCTCATGCTTTATAAAGTCAACCTTAGTTCCTTAAAACTGGTCATATATGAGTCTATGCATGTTGCTCTCAAATATGACGTTGCAGTCAAAGCCTTGGTAAAATAACCAGTATTTCCAATGGTGTCCTATTACAAAGAGAACAGATTCTTATGGAACTTATGCAAATAATTATGATTGCCATGGAAGAATGAATACTTACTGAGAGTTTTTGAATTTCAGAGGGTTCAGGTAGAGAGAAAAGGTAATCATTTCGGTTGGTTCACAAAGGAATATTTTATCACATTTCTGTAAGTCATAGGCATCTTAAGAGAAAGTTTCCTTAATTTGGAAGAGCAAACATTAGAAAACCAGCAATGTTTCAAACAAGAGTCACAAAATTATACTCATCTTTTCCAGTTTATTTAGTCCCACGTTACTGATTCCTGTTCAGTTGGAATGCAGCCCTTTTGTTAGTTTTAGGATTTTTTTTTTACCTATTTCAGTTTTATGATTTTAAAGACATCAAAAACCTGTGTTTGTTTAAAAAATCATTTTTATGGATCTTCTTGAAGATGAAACTTATTTTGTAAATGAGAAAAGACTATAATGCAATTGACAAGGAAATTCAGTTATTTCTGTGACACAGAACACTTTAATAATCAGAATATCAAGTGGTGACCTTATATCAAAACATCACGTATACATAATATTTACCCAAGCAATACAACCTAAGGTTCACCATTATTTGTTTGGCAGGGATTTCCAAGTAACGTACCAAATAAAAAGGCCCAATTGGTCAAACAAGATGTCATTTACAATTTAAATCCTGGGAAGTTTGTTAAAACCTTAGAAAGTTAAAAAGCACATGCCTAGATAGGATTACTCATCATTATAAAACTCAAAAGTTAGTTATTTAACGAAGGTAGCAAAAGAGATTCTAAGGGCAAATATGTAGGGTTATATAGTTGTTAGCAAAACCTAGCTCCTTTAACATTGAGAAGTGTTAACTAAGTAATCAAAGACCTGATAAAGACAAAACACAAAGCTTTGGTTTTCTGGGCAGACATAAGAAAAAAAAAAAAAAGCAAACAAGAACAAACAAACAAAAGAAAACACTGTTTACATTTTCCTATCAAGAGCAGACCAACAATCCTAGAAAATTTTGTCTTTTAACAGAAAAGAAGAATGTTAATTCTATACCCAGGAAATGAATGAGGGAGAGCCCTCCTCCCCCATATAGCTAGAGTAACCTGAGTCTATTATGAAGGAGGAACAGTGAGAGTGTCAGAGTCCCCTTCATTAGGGATGGACTTTGTTTCCTCCAGTAACCTGGGTTTATTTGGAGGGGGCTGTTTAGACAATCATCCAATATATCAGGAGGGAGTTTATTAACCTGGCTGGTGGTTAGACACATTCTGCAAGAGGCCCTCAGGTCTGGATCCTGGTTTAGATCCTGGACATAGGGTACCACAGTCCATTTTCCATGTTTCTTGTAGAAGAGATCTGATAGAATGTATTAAAATTCAATGTCCCATTAATGGGCCATTTTTCCTCATCTCCTAAGGTGTATTGAGGCCAGGAAATATTACAAAAGAAGATCAGGTTGTTGTTTTTTTTTGTTTTCTTAGTTCTTACAATATGAATTGATTCCAATGGGTAAAAAGGCATCCCAAGGGAGAGTCAATGGGGACTGAATAAGATCCCATAGTGCCAGAAAAGTAGAGAAGGTACATTACCAAAAACCCCCTCCGCCCTCAACCCCTGGGTGGCATCCCACTCAGATATGTCAGAGGTTCCTGGTGTCAAACCAACCGGAGGCGTCCCTGAAACAAAAATCACTATGATCACTGACCAGCTGCTAAGGGTCCCTGGAGAAGGGAAGTGTCCCCTCACTTCCCTATTGCATCCCAGGCCACAAATGGGTGCCTGGACTATGGACCAAAACACCGTGCCATGCCGTGCCTTGAAAGCCGTGGTGTAAAAGGCCGTGCCTTAGTTTACCTTGTCTCGAAGAGCATTCTGTGAAGGTGATGGCTTAGTTCCCTTGAAGGCTGTGCCATTTTTAACCCATGTAAAACATTAGAAAAGTTGTACAAGGAGGAATTACCCAACTCTGTAATTTAAGTAATTAGTAGAGGATATTGACAGAAAACAATAAAGATGGAAATCCAACATGATTTAAGTGACATTACAACACATATAGTCCTTACAGCCAAATTCCTTAGGATAAGATCCCCAGTTAGATTTTAATTCAGTCAGATACTGGTTTCATCCAGCTCTCAGTGGAGGTCTCTCAGCCAGAAGTGGCTAGACCAGGAATGTGGGAGGGGATCACATTAGACCAATAAGGAGGAAAACTCACAGTGCAGTCTTTAAGATCCGCAGCTGTGCTAGTCACTTAGGTGGCTGTCCCGTGCTCCAGACAGACAAATTTGTATAAGGACAGGAATAAAGAGAGGGCATCAAGTTTCTGGGTCTTATTATCATTCTAGCCAGGGTACTAGCTTCCAGCCAAAAGGCAGGCTTTCTCCTCCCTGTAGAATAGCCATGGGCTAGAGGATTACAGCCTGAGCAATCAGCATGAAAGTATACCAATAAGACCATACTCCTTGGAAAGCCCCCAAAATGAGAGTAAAGGAAGAAAAGAGAAGGTACTTACTAAGTTTGCACCAAGGCTCAGAGTCCAGAGAAGACTCAATGCCCCGCATTCGGGTGCCAGATGATGAAATTTGAAATGGGGTTCACGAGCAAATGGCTAAGATTCTTCAGACGTCTTTAGTGCAAAAAGGTGATTTTATTAAAGCACACGGACAGGACCCGTGGGTAGAAAGAGCTGCACTGGGGTTGTGAGGATCAACTGATTATATACTTTTAGGTTGGGGGGTAGAGATATAGTCAGTTTTTAAGGAATTTCTGTATGCTGAAATCAGCGTCTCACAGGACCCTGAAGAGTTAGCTATTGTCAAGATAAGGTTGCTTTTAGTTTTTAAGGAAGTGTAAACATTAAGGCATCAAGGCAGCCACAAATGTTTTGGGGAGTGTTACACACTGTAGGTGTCTGACATCTATCAGTGGGCTGCAGGCTGTAAGGGAATTTAATTTAAGCTACATTTTTCTTGCCTTTGTTTCCCTCATCACCAGCACCCCTCCAGACTGACAGGGCTCTTTGCTGCCAGTGCCATAGCCAGCCAAAGCTCAGGACCAGGAGATGAGGCTTCTCCTGTCCAGCTATAGGAAACTGAGATAAGGGATGCCTCTTCCTCCTTTCCTATAGATAGGCAATTCCCCAACCAAGGCCAATACTCCTTTGGGATGCATTTTGAAAAACTGAGATGATTTTGATCCATAAACCCTGAAGGAAAAGCAACTCATTTTCTTTTGCACCGAGGCTTGGCCCCAATACAAACTGGAGGGGGAAAACCTGGTTGCCAGAGGCAAATAGCAATTATAGTACAAGCCTATAATTGGACTTATTTTGCAAACATCAGGGAAAATGGGGAGAAGTCCCCTATGTTCAGCGTTTTTGGGCCTTAAGAAGAAAAGTAAGATATGTGTAAGCAGTGTAAAGTAGATCCTGACTTACTAGTAGCAAATCAGGAGGGGAAATAATTAAGGGCTCCCTGCCCATACCCAAAGCAGACCCAGAGAGGGAGGAAGGGAAATCTTCCACCTCCACCTCCACCTCCTCCTTCTTGGGTCCTGGATCTATATATCCAGAATTAAAAACGTGCACTTCTGCTCCCTGCTGCCCACCTTATCCAGGCCCTCCCCATAATGTTAACAGTCATGTTTCCCCTACCAGAAGCTAGAGTACAGGGAGGAGGGACACAGAGAGGCATCACTATGATAAGATTACAAGTACCTTTTTCATTACAAGATTTAAGACAGATAAAAGGAGATCTAGGTAAATTTCCTGACGTTCTGGATAAGTATATAGAGGTTTTTCAGAATATTACGTATGTTTTTGAATTGACCTAAAAAGATATAATGCTTTTGTTAAATCAGACTCTTAATGAGACAGAGAAGCATGGGGTTCTGGCAGCAGCTAAAAGATATGGGAATGAGAAACTCCTTAATTATCATGGGACTGGAGGTCCTGTAGGGAAATTCTAATTCCCTACTGGAGCTCAGGCAGTTCTACCCCAAGATGCTAATTAGGATTATAATAATCCCATTGGGGAATGGTATCACCACTACTTCCAAGATTGTGCTTTGACAAAATTAAGGAGGTCCAAAGTTAAACTTTTAAATTATGCTAAATTAGCCACTAATTTACAGATATAGGATGAGAGCCTGGTGGCCTTCCTGGAAAGGTTAAGGGAAGCTCTCATTAAATACAAGGCTATCTCCCCTGGTACCCACTGAGGCTGAGATGATTCTAAAGGACAAATTTGTCATTCAATCAGCCCCGGATATTCAGAGAAACCTGAAAAAATTGGCAGTTGGTACAGAAGGGACCCTGGAAGAGCTCTTAGGAGCTGCCAATTAGGTATATTACAACTGAGATCAAGAGGAGAATAAGGAACAGGAAGGGAAGCTTGAAAATAAAATCTGAGGCCATAGTTGTGGCCTTATGCACTATGTCAGACAACAGTTCCTGAGGTCCTGGCACCAAGTGCCATTTATGTGGCCATTTAGGACACTGGAAACAAGAATGTCCTCAGAGGGGACAACCAAAGTCGAAACCCTGTAAGTGCCCCTTGTGTGGAGACCATCACTGGAAATATGAATGTCCTCTGGGACTACTATCTGTGAGGGCTCAGAGAGCCAATGTCCCTGAATGGGACTGATGGGGCCTGGGGTTCTTCACCATGGCTCCCCTGAACCAACTGTCTATTGGAAACCCAGAGCATTGGGTAACTCTGAAAATAGAGAAGGAAAACAAGTTGATTACCTTCTTGACACTGGAGCCACCTATTCTGTCTTCCTTTCCACTCCTGGCCAACTATCCAAATGTAGCATAATGATTAAAGGTGTCTCTGCAAAACTTAAAACTAAATTTTTCTCTCAGCCACCGTGATGCATACGGGGAGACTTGATTTTTTTCACATTATTTTTTGATAATGCCAGAAAGCCCCACTCCCTTGCTAGGAAGAGACATTATGACTGAATTAGGGGCTATAGTGCTACTAGCTCCTGGACAGATAAGCAATTGCCTAAACTTATTGTAATCTAAATATCGAAGATCGGTCCTTCCTTGAGGTAAAATTAAATACACCTCATAGAGTTCCTATGGAAACTGGATGGCCAGAGGAAGAACTGAGGATTGAGGACCATAAACTAGTTCAGGTGCTTAATTATTCTAATCAACAGTATCACAAGATCCAAATAAATATGGAAGAGGAAGGAAAACCTAAATTGATTTAAAAAATATGACCAGGCATGCTAGGGATTTTTTGGATGACTACAATGCCAGATGCTCTGCCAGGCACCTGGAATTACATCATGGTGAAGAGGATAGCTCCTTCTATCATGGAGCCCACAGTCTAGTGAAGGGAGAGACAAAACTGCCAATGACTACCCAATGGAGTGAGTACTCCATTGGAATTAGCACAGGATGTCAGAGGAAACACAGGTAGCTTAGGTGCTAGAGGGGTTGGTTCTAGGCTAAAGGAATCCAAAGAATATATCTAGCAATCACTGCAAACAGAGCTCAGTTTTGATAAATTTATGTCAACATGCAGCTAGAAGTTGTTACTCCAGACTCCAGCCATGGAGTTTTCACTTTGGGAAATAGAGGTCATTAAAAGTCAGTATAAGGAAGATGAATTTCCCAGAACACATATGTTCGTGACAGGGTCCATTAGGAGGAGTTGGCCTGGTTGGTGGAGAGGTGGGTCGGTTGAAGATTACCTAGCTGAATACTGCCTTCCTCAATCCCACTATTCACAATACTCAGACTGATACAAACAAAACAAAAACAAAAACAAAATAATAAAGTTTTCAAACCAGAATAATAGCATAAGAGCAGATGGCTCCAAATGCCAAAGAGAAATTATAATTTGATTTGGCACCTGTGATTGTGTACCACCTCACATATTGAGAATCCATTAATTTTTAAGAGCTTCTACAAAGTGTCATTTTCTTGAACTGCAATTTATAGGAAGATAATGGACTGCTGTTGGTGTTTCTGGTTCAGACACATTACCCATAATTTCCTCATCATCTTGAATTATTATTTAATTATAAGAGGGCACTAGGTATTATGGGAATTTTATATCTGGTCAAAACTAAGGTTGAAATGAATGGATTTTAAAAGCACACTGATATAGGATTAACATTCTACTTTTCTCTCTGTTAAAAGACAAAATGGCGTGCTGTCCTGTCCTTTTGGTTAAAATTATAGTTCTTTCCATATTTTGAGGCAGACAAAAGAGGGGAAAAAAATCTTTGTTTCCTGCCCCCTTTTTTTTTCAATCCAAAGCAGACCACCAATCCAAGATAACTTTGTCTTTTTAAGAGAGAGTAAAAGCAGAATTTTAATCTTATACCAGTGTACTTTTAAAATACATTCATTTTAACCTTAGTCCATCCTGACCACACATAAAATTGCTTTTCAAAGACTTCCCTTAACAAACTTTCTATAACTTTTCTTTGCATTCAGATTTTGTCCCAAGCCATTTCTCTCAAAAAAACAAAACAAAACAAAACAAAAAAACAAAACAAAACAAAAACAAAAACAAAAACAAAAAAACAGTCTCATTTAGGACAAATATATATATATATATATATATATATATATATATATATATATATCTTCAACAAAAAAGTAATTCCACTTCTTTTCTTACATCCTTCTTACAACATCTACTTTTCTATACACAGAGTCACTTTTCTTATTTACATCAGTTTTAACTACATTTAGCAGAATTTTAACTCTTAGAAACCTTAGTCTCCAGTGAAAAGTAAGTACTAACCAATTGTGATTTGTCTGTCACATCAGAATTCCTTAAATGGCAAACTTATGAATTAATTAAGCACAAAGCCTGTTTTCCAACAGACCCAACTATCCTTAGTTTCTCTGCAATAAGTCAAAAGCACACACCTATGTTTAGTAAGTAATGCTTCAGCATTCCATCTGATTTGGAAAAGGCCTGAGTGTCCAATGAATTTAATCCAGTTTATCATCCAAGAAAAACTTTAAAGTTTCAGGCTATCAAAGACCCTGAAAGCTATCCTAACAATTACCCATGAAAACTTTGAGACAGACAAAAGTAACCATCATTTTAAGTCACCTTTTTGCTGACAAATTGCCACAGAGATAACACAAGCTTATTTGACCTTCAGTGAACCTAGGTAGAAAAAAGTTTTATATTTAATGCTGATAACTCTAAAGATATGTCTATCTTAATTAAACCAACACACTTAAATTAGTTTAAATACTGAATATGTTCCATCTGTGTCCATTTAAAAGTCAATCAATTTGTTCACCATTGTCCATTTTTATCTGGGGCACCAGTGAGGAAATCTGAAGTAAGCAGTGTAAGTCTAAGGGGGTACTCTTTGCTCCTTTACAGAAAGGAGAGGAAGAGGAGCTCATGGTACTGGAGGCACCCAGAAGGTATAGGAGCCAGGTATGCAGTCCACACCCAAGGTGGTGCAGAAAAACAGGAGGAGGGAGGGGAAGGCATAAGAGGTGAGGTGTGGCCTAGAAGCCTGGAGGCCAATAAAAGACCAGAGGGCAGAGAAAAAGGTCTCTGGGTCCTAAAATCCTAAATTCTGTCATCTCTGACAGACAAGCAGATGCAGATTTTTTTTTTTTTTTCCACCAACAAGTGGAAGTGGGAAGTCACATCTGGCCAGAGAAGATAGGGAAGTTCCCCAAAAGAAAAGGAGTTTTGGCAGCTGCTTGGGAATATTCCTTAAAGTCCCTGTCCCAAGGGACACCAACCGAAGACAGTTAGTTCTAATTATCATCTGCATCTTGTGGGAGCTTGCCATGTGTCTTCTCTCCAATCCCCACTCCCGCCCGCCCCCCACCTGGGCATCAGGGGCAGGAGGAGGGTGGTGAACCCAGAAGTTGTTGAAGTAAGTCCTGCTTTCCACTCCACAAAAGACGTTTGAAATTGAAAGGTTAAAAAAAAGGGGGGGTGGGGAGGACCTGGGAGGTGAGCCACGCCAGAGTGTCAGATATGGAAGCAAGTAGAGAGCCACCTTCTACTGCAGTTGGGAAACCTGTGAGTAGGACCCCTATGGAAGTCACCCAGATCACTCCTAGGAGGATATACGAGGGATCAGTCCTGGGCTTTTCCACTCATTTCCCAAAGGGAGAGGCTGACCAAGACAGAAAGAGGAGAATTCTACCAGATACCCAAACGGGAAGTCAGGGATCAGGTTTTGCAGATAGCCTTTAGGCGTCCACCAAAGAGTAGCCTTGGTCAGGACCCATCCGTTGCTATTCAGCCTCCCCTGAGTCCCGTGCATCTGGGGGTTCATCTCGGAAGGAAACTGGGGCTCCACCACACCGATGCTCCCAACTACTTTGAGAGATCAGCTGGGAGGAGACCAAAGGAGCCTGTCACCCGAGACTTGGGAATGGCAGCCACACTATTTGCTCTTAACTGGCTGACCAGTGACCATTGTTTGGTTTGAGAGTTTTATTTAGGATAGAAAGAAAAAAAAAAAAAAGAGGGAGCCGTGGCTGCTCTTTACTTAAGGTTAGAAGACGTTGGGTATCCCAGGTGAGCCCCCAAGAAATGTTGTAGGATTCTTTACCTCAATACCCGTGGTTTGTCATCTCTCCGCTTCGAAGAATGAAGAGGTGAACACCAAAGAAAATGAGCAGCAGGCAAACGTTTATTAGAGTATAAGATTAGAAAGTAAGAGGAGTATGAAAGCTTTCTTTGCAGAGAGGGGGGATTTGAAAGTGAATGCCCTGACTATAGGCAAGGGCCTTTGTTTCATAAGGTTCTGTTGCCCACCCGTCCTCCATCCCCTCCCCCTTGTTCCTTCTTATGTCCTACCCTTATTGGCTTGATAACTCTTGGTGCTGGGTTGTCCATTCCTGATTGTCTGGATTCCACTGTGTGAGGAGTTAGACTATGGTCATACTGTCCCTCGTATGACATAAGTGTTATGGTTTACTTATTTCAGTTAGGTATTTTGATTGTCAAATTCCTAAGGGGAACCTGAGGGGGAGTAGGTGGTGTCTGTTACATTCTTAAGAGGAGCCTTATGCCCTAGGGGTTTGCTGTAGTCAAATGCTCCTAGTGTTGTGTCAAAATATGTGTTTTTCCCCACCCAGGGACCTCAGGTCCTAACCTTTCCCTCTCTGCCTATTTTATCCTATCTTTTCTCTATCATATTAGTTTCAAATTTATTAATTGCCCACGCCCCTCCCCCAACCCTGCCTCCTACCCACCCACCAATCCCACTGTATATTCAAAGGAAAACCAGGATAGGGATGACAGTCCCGGTTGGAGCCTCTCTATCTGATGGGAAAGTGGCTGATGCAGGCTGAGCTTTACCTGCCCAGCCTCCCAGGAATCTTGCACAGCCCCCCTGGATGGACTCAAATCAGGAAGCACACATGGAAAACATGGACTACATGTTTCTCTTCAGTTCCAGAAGTATGCATGACAGAAATTAAACCTGCTTCCATCCTTGTTTTCTTTTTTAATTTTCTTCAGTTTTTTTCCTAGCTTTATTGACATGTAGTTGACATATAATATTGTATACATTAAGTTGTACAATGGGATAATTTGATGCATGCATATATCGTGAAACATTTACAACAATAAGGTTAATTAACACGTTATTCACTTCACATAATTATCCTTTTGTTGCTGTCATGGTGAGAACATTAAAGCTCTACTCTCAGCAACTTTCAGGTATACAACACAGTACTGTTAACTATAGTCATCATGTTGTGCATTAGGTCCCCAGAACTTAGTCATCTTATAACTGAAAGATTTTACCCTTTGACCAGTATCTTTCCATTTCCACCACACACCCCTAACCCCTCGTGAAAATGGTATTAGATCGAATCCATTGAAAAATAGAGGCAAATTGTGCTTCCAGAGAGCCTCTTTTTTTTTTTTTTTTTTTTTTTTGGTGTTTTGTCCAGCTCTTTGAGTTTTGCGTCATAGAATAAACACCTAAGCAGTAAATGTGGGTAGTTGGGCCCACCCTCCAGATTTATTGCTCAAATGGCAGAGGAAGAGGATGTGATGGGGACACTTCTTCCCTGTCTGTGTATTCTAATCTTTTAGAACATCCTTGAGATGTTCAACCCTCGCCTCCCACAAGTCCACAATTAGCCTTAAATTCATGACTTGTAAAAAGAACGAACAACAGGTATGATGTTTGCTAAAACTGGTTCCGAAAAAGCACTGAAAGGAGTGGTTCAATACAATTCTGTGCTGACGAGTGTTTTGTTTTAAATCAGACAACAGCAATAATAGATAAAAGCAACATGAAATGATTTATTGAAAAAATGACCATTCAGGCAATATCACACAGCGATGTAAGATAATATTCAATATCAGATCATCTTTGTTTTTGTATTAAAAATAAAAGTAATTTTTGTTAGTCCATCAACTAATTCCCCTGGTGACACAGAATAATAGCTGTGGTTCTGGTCAGATCTTTTAAAAGAATAAATTCAGAGGTGTGTGCATGAGTATGACATGGGGCGTGTGTGTGTGTGTGTGTGTGTGTGTGTGTGTGTACAGAAATTACCAACACAGATGATAAAAGGGAATTCAGAAATATATAGATCTTGTAGTTTATCCTCAAACCTTGGGGAAGAGGCGTGTATTTTTCTCAAAAGGGCACAAATCTAACAGTCAAGGTGGATGTTTGGGCTGTGTTGCTTTAAAGGACATCATCTCCTCAAGGGGGAATCCCCTGCAGCCCAGGCCAGGGAGTCCCCGGGGAGGGAGCCAGGCTGTTGTTACTTGGCCTGGGTGGCAGAGGGGACATCAGTGACCAATGTGTCCTCCTCCTCAGCGGCGCTGTTCTTCTTGGCCACAGCAACCGAAACGGGTGTTTCCGCAGGGCCCTTCCCGGTCTTGCCTTCTCCTCCCACGTTGACCTGGCCCTGGGCACCGGGCACCTGCTGCGGGCGGTGGCGTGGGTTGTTGGGGCGGCGGGATCCGTAGCGTGGTGGGGGCTTCTGCTTCGGCCCTCCGTCGTCACGCCCGCTTTCCTTGTCTTCCGCCTCCAGCTCCTCAGAAATGCCTGCTGAGGGTCTTGGACCAGGAGTGATGCCTCGAGCCCTAGGGCGACTCAGCAGGTAGCTGGGGCCGGGCCCCCGCCGAGGGGCGCACTCGGGCCTTGAGGCTGGGGCAGACGCGGGCAGGTGGGCAGGCCGCGGGCCGCTGGTGGGAGCGAGGATCGAAGGGCCGCGAGACAGGGCCCAGGCCCTGCGGAAGGGCGGAAAGCGCTGCAGCTTTTGGTCTTGGGGTCCGCCGGGCAGGCGGCGCCTCTGGCCCTGGGCCTTGGTGAAGCCTTCGCCACTGGCCTCACCTTCGTCGACGTCTTCCTCAGCGCCCCTGGGACCGTGCAGGGGTGGCCCACGGCGGCAGATGTAGAAGCCCCTGCAGAAGCGGGGGCGGTTGGCAGCGTAGCGACTGCCCTGCACTGGGGCACCCGCTGGCCCGGTCACGTTAGCGGCCTCGGTGCCCCGCTCGCCCTGCACCACATCAAACTCGACCATCTCGCCGTCGCCCACGCTGCGTTGGTACTTGTGAGGGTTGTTCCGGGTGATGGCCGTCTGGTGAACGAACACATCTTCTTGGGTATCATGCCTGCTGATGAAACCGTACCCGTTCTTCACGTTAAACCACTTGACGGAGCCTCGCACCCTCTTGGCGATGACCTTTTTGGGCACCTTTCCCTTGGCGCCTCCTGCCGCGGTGGTCTTGGGGATCGCGTCTCCGCCGAGGTTGCCAGCCACTGGAGCCCGGGGAAGATCTCCACCTCCCAAGGAAACCAGGAGTTTCTGCGCGGCTTGAGGGGGTACTGAGACGGTCACCTCTGTGCGGGTGACCTCTCCCACCTCACTCATGAGGCCGTCCTTGCTCTCCTTTCTCTGAGAACTTGAGGGAAATCTGGTCCTGGGCGATTGGGGGTGGGGTGGGGTGGGGAGGGGCTAGGTCTGGAGGCAGGAGCCTCACTTTGGAAGGGTCGTCGGTCGGGGCCAAGGACTCTCTGGCTTCGCTCTGAGACTCTTGGAAAGGCCTACGTCGTCTCCTGGGGCAACAGGACACGGACCAAACAGTGGCTGCCGCGGGCGGTGACGTCTCAATGGGGGTCACCCACTTAGGAGAAGGCGCTTGGGCTGGGGGGCGGGGCAGATGTGCTCTGCCTTGTGCTCCAGGTGCCTCTTGGTCCCTCATGGAGAGGGGGCTCATTTGAAGCTCTAGGCAGTGGTCTTCTTGAAGACCCTCTTGCTTGCTTGAGTGGATGTGAAGAGATGACCCACTTTCCATCTCTCTCCCTTGGTTGGAGATATTCCCAGCCTTCTTAAGGGCACTCTCCAAATACTCCCACAAAACCCTGGTCCTCTTCCAACTCCTTGTGTGCTCTATATGTGGGTGAGGCATTTTGTGTAAAGGTGAGACAAAATGGCAACCACATGAAATTAAGACCCAATCAAAGAAGCCCACTGTGGGTTGTTTGTTTTCTTTTCTTTTCTTTGTTTTCCTGCGGAGAGATAGGGGAAGCCTGCCAGCGCTAGAATGCTAGTACTGAGAGGACACTAAACTAGTGCAGGTTTATCCAGACTAGTGTTAGGGTTGTAGAGTAGTGAAGGTGAGTGGGAACACTTTTGTTAACTAGAATATTCTGAAAACGCTGTTGAGCTCTGTGTTCTTGCCCACATAAAGCAAATGGTCATGTGGAGTAAAATAGAGCTGAGTGAATTTGCCCTTGTGTTTTAACTGCAGATCCAAACTTTCTCCCACCCTCAAATGGTTTATGACTCTGTGATCTGTATCCTAAGTTGGAGTTCTGGTTTAATTATACAGGAACCCTAAGAATTCAGCCTAACTGCAGTGCTAATACTGTGGTAAGGTACAACTAGCTGTCTTGAAGTATAACCTTTCAGATGTGATGATAGAGCAGGCCAAAATAGTAGATAGCAACTGGTCAGAAAACTGTTTACATTCATTAATAAGAAAAATAAAAATAAGCCAAGTTGGCCTACCACTTTAGAGTTTACAGAAACCTCTCATGTGTTGTGCATTTGACCCCTGCAATAACCCACTCTATAAGGAAGTGGAGCAGTGTTGTTTTTACTTCAATTTGACGGATGAGGGAACCAGGGCCCAGAGATAGCAAGCTGCTTGCTTAAGTTCACATGTTTAGTATGGGGCAAACAGATTTCATTCCAGGTCCAGGTCTTTTTCCACCACACCTCATTGGCCTTTGTGTACAGTTTTGTGACTTCCTTCAACTGATGTCAGAGAACAGGGACCTCTTTCAGAGAGGTCATACAACCCAGCAGAGAACCCAAGAAACACCTCTTGCATGGATGATCTGTCTCCCCTGGGTTGAGGCTTCCAGGCCTGGGCCTCTACAGGGGCAAAAATTGCCTTCATGTCAACTAAGAAGCACCCCCTGTCCCCACATGCAGTAACCTTCTGCCTGAAGCTGACTAGAAAACAAACCCTACTGCAGACTCAGGAGCCGTTTCTTCACCATGCTGGTGTAATATAAAGTGGAAGAAGGGGACCTCATTTTAATTTTTCTATTTAAAAAACACTTCTTCAGGCATCATCTCTTGTGGTTTTTGCAACAAGCATGAGAGAGCAGCAGGCTACTGTCAGTATCCTCACGTGACCATGAGTAAATCAGGGCACCAGGGCACAAAACATTTACCTGACCTAACCAAGGCCACCCATGTAGTAAGTACAGAACCAGGATAATACCTTTGGGAATTCAGGCCCTCTGGTTCTTAGTCCACTGTGCACTCCATGGCTCCATGAAGCCAGTTCTATGATATTGCCAACATTTCTTCCTTTCATGTCCTGAGAGCTCTTCTTGCTCTTTCCCACATTTGCCATGCTCATTCCCATCTCTGTGCCCATGTTCACTTTTCTCCTCATTCTCCTAGGAATACCTTCTCTCCTCTCCTCTGTCTGTATAAATCCTATCTGCCCTCTGAGCCTCCATTTTGCAATCCTCTCCCACCCCCTTTCCAAATGCACCAGTCCACCTCAATATCGTTCTTGGAAACCTAGTTGCACTTACAGCCCAACAATTAATGGCTACTCTACTTCTTCCCTGATGCATAAGGCTTTATGTCTCACTATTAGTCCCAACTAGATTCTAAGCTCACTAAATCTCACTAAAGAGTGAACACTTTAAATTTCTTCTCTGAGTACCATGGTGCCTGGAACAACACTGGCTGCCTAAAGGGCCACCCGAAATGTGTGCTTGTGGATGAAATTTATACCTTCCCCCTCCCCCCTGCCTCAAAGTGGTTACATCCTTGAATTCCTTACAGTCACTAGCACAGCGCCAGGCACAAAGATGCCAATGAGATTCACTGGCTCGAACTGAGTATGCCCTCTTGAATCTCCTGTTGTTGTTATCGTGATATACAGGATAGTGCCTTGGAGCCATCATGGAACTCTATTAAACTTTCCTGGTTTGTAGGTATTTTATGCAAGAATAAAGGTTTTGTAAAAAAACAAATTAATATGGTATGAATTAATTAATTCAACTTTAAGGTTTAATTTGTTGAGACCATTGTATTATTTTCATTGAAATCATCAGGTTCTATTTGTTTTTAATTTTATTTTTTATTTTTTAAAATTTACATCCAAATTAGTTAGCATATAGTGAAACAATGATTTCAGGAGTAGATTCCTTGATGCCCCTTGCCCATTTAGCCCATCCCCCCTCCCACAACCCCTCCAGAAACCCTCAGTTTGTTCTCCATATTTATGAGTCTCTTCTGTTTTGTCCCCTCCCTGTTTTTATATTATTCTTGTTTCCCTTCCTTTATGTTCACCCGTTTTGTCTCTTAAAGTCCTCATATGAGTGAAGTCATGTGATTTTTGTCTTTCTCTGACTGACTAATTTCACTTAGCATAATACCCTCCAGTTCCATCCACGTAGTTGCAAATGACAAGATTTCATTGTTTTTGATTGCCGAGTAATACTCCAATATATATATGTGTGTGTGTGTGTGTGTGTGTGTATGTGTATACATATATATATATATATATACACACATATACATATCTATATATCTATATATACATATCTATCTATATCTATCTATCTATCTATCTATCTATCTATCCATATATCACACCATCTTTATCCATTCATCCATTGGTGGACATTTAGGCTCTTTCCATACTTTGGCTATTGTTGATAGTGCTGCTAGAAACATGGGGGTGCATGTGTCCCTTCGAAACAGCACACCTGTATCCTGTGGATAAATGCTTAGTAGTGCAATTGCTGGGTCATAGGGTAGTTCTATTTTTAGTTTTTTGAGGAACCTCCACACTGTTCTCCAGAGTGGCTGCACCAGCTTGAATTCCCAAGGTTCTGTCTATTTATTCTGCACCTCTCTCCACCCATCCTGTGAAGCATATAATTTAATTCCTATTATTAAAAAGCTGTCAATGAAATAGAGGGTAATTCAGGCTTAAGGTATACCATCTGATTCATTAACATTTAAGAGGCTTATCATCTAAAAATACAATCTTTTAAAAAAATAAAAATAAAAAACTTTGTTTGCTGTTTCAGCCACAAAATGGTGCT
Organism: Felis catus; assembly: GCF_018350175.1. Lineage (NCBI taxonomy): Eukaryota > Metazoa > Chordata > Mammalia > Carnivora > Felidae > Felis > Felis catus. The sequence continues at coordinate 50,156,987 of NC_058386.1, read as the reverse complement.
GAACCTGAGACAGCAGAGTCCATCCAGGCCCATTGTAAAAGGTGATAACATTATCTACTGTGAAGAATAAATAAGGTGGCAGCCTAAGGAGCGGAGGCTTAATAATAATGCCCCAGCCATTACTGGACTGACTCACTGGCACTTCCTGTTCAAAAGGTAAATGCGCTAAATGGAAAAGAGAACCCTATCCATCTTACTCCTTCCAGAACCACACCATCAACTCCACTGTCTCTTGAGTGCTGCTATCTGTCCAAGGCAACATAAAGGTAATATAATACATCCAGAAATAATAAAAAGTAATCTAGAGTATGGCACTGAGAATGCCCACCCTTGCCCCACATCCTGCAAATGGTACATCACAGAAACCAAGGTGACTCCAGAGATACTATGGATGTCAATAAGTGGTTTAAAATATGGGCAGTGTTGCAATTTTCAGTGCACTCTCAGCTGAGGTTTTGGGAACTAAAATCATTAGAAAGAGCCATGAATCTTAAGTCAGAAGATCTGGGTTTGATTCCTGGGATGGCCAAATATTGACTGTTTGGCCTTGAGAAAATCACCTCACTTCTCTGAAATGCAGTCTTCTGGCATGTAAGAAGGAAATATAAATGCCTAAAATGTGAAAAAAAATATGTGTAAACCAACAGCTGTGAACATTTTGCCATGTGTTAAAAATAAAGGAAGACAGAGTGAAAGAAGGACAGAAATGATAAAGCATAATGGTTAATTTTATGTGACCCAGTTTGGCTGGGTCATGGTGCCCAGATATGTGGTCAAACATTATTATGGATGATTTTGTGAGAGTGTTTTTTTGGATGAGAATAACTTTTAAATCCGTGAATTTTGAACAAAGCAAATTGCCCTCTATAATGTGGGTGGGCCTCATCCAATCAGGTGAAATCCTGAACAGAGCAAAAGACTGACCTCTCCTGAGCAACAGGCAGTTCTGCAGCAGATGGCCTTTAGACTTGAGCTGCAACATTGGTTCTTATGTGGGTCTCTAGTTTGTCAGCCAATCCTGCAGGCTATGGATTTACCAGTCTCCGTAATCACGAGCCAGTTCCTTGAAATAAATTTCTCTGTCTCTCTGTCTCTGTTTCTCTCTGTATCTCTGTCTGTCTGTCTGTCTGTCTCTACACACACACACACACACACACACACACACACACACACTGCATCCTATTGGTTCTTTTTCTCTGCAGAACCCTGACTCATGCAGATTTTGATACCAGAACTGGCTCTAAAGAACAGAATCTCTGTCTCTCTCTCTCTTTCTCTTTTTCTAAAGAACAGAATGTTAAGGATGAGTTTTCTGAATTGGTTGTGGGGTTCTGGAGTTGGTTCTCTAATTTGATTATATTTAAAGGCACTAATAACTCTATTTCCAATAGTAAAGAGCACACTCATAGTCTATGGCCTGATGTGGCAATAGAGATGCACAAAATATCACTATTGCATACTCCTAATCAAATACTCATACAAGGCAGGGATATGAGAGGGCATGTACATGATACATTAAAATATTTTTTTGTGAAACTAAGGAGTACAATGGGAATTGCTGGTTGTTCCTAATGTCACTGGACAAAGTGGGAAAAAGAAAAGAATGAGCTCAGAGATTCAAATTCCTCACTCAAACACTTCATAAATGACCTGAAAGCTTCTATGTCTGGCCTGAAAGTTTCTATATCTACCCTGAAAGAGACCCCTTAGCTCCTGGAGCCACAGGGCTGAGATGAGAGTCTCATCCAATGGCTGAATTACAATGGAACTTGAATTCCAAACCTCACTGCACATCCACCATTAAAGTGTAGGCATCAGTTGGGAAGCAATGGGATCCTAAAGATGGGATTGGGAACATGGGGGAAGACCAGTAATGAAACTGGGAACATTGAGTCCTTAACATCATGAGTCATTGTTACTAGTAGAAGCCGCCTGTCCATCCCCAGTGAGGAGAGATTAGCCCTGCATTGCCTGAAGAAAGTATAATGGAAAACATAATGCCTGAGGACGTTTCCTTGAAAGACACTGATGATGCCCCTGAGGACCCTCCCACCGACCACCTCTCTCTGCTTCTACATCTATAACAAGACTCAAGTCCCAACAGGCCCCTAAAGGTGAGGTAAAACGTGTAGCCCATGAGAAGGTGTACTGCACTCCAAAAGAGCTACTAGATTTTTTCTAATTCATACAGACAGAAATAGGGAGACATGTGTGGGAATGGATATTAAGGATGTGGGGTAATGGTGTAAGGAACATATCCTTGGATTAGGGTGAATTTATTGACATGGGCCCACTAAGCAGAGATGCTTCATTTAATGTTGCAGCACAGAAAGTTAGAAAGGGCTCTGAAACTTTGGTTGGTTAACACGTGATCCAAAGTGTAGTCTGCAGTAAGTGAGCTAGAAATGCAAGCCCTGCCCTTGGTTTACTGTAGAAGAAAGGATTTAAAGTCTTAGGGATGTTTGAATGTTGGAGTAGATTTGTCATTTAAGACCTACTCACCTACCCTGGGAGGGTCTGCAGGGCACACCCTTCACCACGACTGTGAGAAATGCATTTTTGAGGGGAGCCCCAGCATCCTTGAAGAACTCCACCCTTGAAGAGCACACCTTCCCGTGGGTTACACTTTTTACCTCACCTTTAGGGGCCTGCTGGGACATCACTCTTATCTGTAGACCAGAACTTACAGTGAGAATCGCTGCTACTGAGTAGAGGAACCTAAAGGCAATGGGAGTAATTGTATTCCTGGGTGGCAAGGGCCAAGTGGCATCACTCAACCTCCAAAGGTAAGGTGGACATGATTACCATAATGGACAGCATAGTCAAAGCAGGAATTAGAATAGTCTGGCTTCCAGGGGCCTATAGCATTGGCTAGTTGATCATGATGTTCCTAGAAGAGAAACATTTAGGAAGCCTACTAAATACTTACTTTGATCTGTATAGCCACAAAAATTCTAGGTCAAATGAACAAAAGTCTAACTTGGAAATAAAAATAGTCACATCCCCTCAACTAATTCCCAGACTTGAGCCAGTTTATAGACACAGAACCTCTTGAATATAGGGGAGGTCAGGTCCTCTTAAGAAAGGACTTTTGAAGACCCAGTTACAGCACCAGCTAGGTGGCGATACCTTGCAGGGCTGGGGCAAGGCTCTCCAGGAGGCTGTATATGCTCTGATTCACCATCCAACGTATGGTGCTATTTCTGCCATAGCCAGGGTTCACAGGTCCAAGAATCAAAGGGTGTAAATGGGAGTTGGACCACTCATTGTCACACCCTAGTGATCCACTAGCACAAAGTTGGCTTCCTGTCCCCATGACCTTATGCTCCACTGGCCTGGATAGAGGTCTTTGTTCCAAAGGGAGGAACACCTCCACCAAGAGACACAATAATGATTGCACTGAATTGGAAAATAAGACTGCCACCCAGCCACTTTAGGCTCTCCATGCCCCTCAATCAGCAGGCAAAGAAGGGAATTAGTGTGCTGACTGAAGTTATTGATCCTGACCACCAAGTGGAAATTGGACTGTCACTCCACAAGAGAGGCATGGAAGAGTATGTCTAGAATACAGGAGGCCCCTTAAGGCCTCCCTTAGTAATAACATGTCCTGTAATTAAGCTCAATGGAAAACTACAACAACCAAATTCAGGAAGGACTACTAATGGTCCAGGTCCTTCAGGAATGAAGGCCTGGGATACCCTACCAGATAAAGAACCATGGCCAGCTGAGGTGCTTGCTGAGGACAAAGGAAATGTGGAATGAGTAGTAAAAGAAGGTAGTTGTGAATACCAGCTATGGCCACGTGGCTAGTTACAGAAAGGGAAACATTAATTGTTATGAGTATTTCTTCCTTGTTTTGTTAGAAATATGTTCCTGCATTTATACCTGTCTAATAACTTTTTCTTCCGTTATCCTCTTATCTTATGACATAAGATACATTGAACTGATATATAATTTAAGCATTGTCAAATTTGCATCATAGTAGTTAAGTTAGAGGATATCAGAGAGAGAGTAAACATCTCTTAATGACTTTGCATCCTCTTGTGGTGAAAGGGATAGTGTGTTTTTGTTTGTACGCAGGATAATTGTATCATGATAGGTAGAAGTATGACCTTGTTACTGTCTTTATTTGAAGATTAAGTACAGTTTAAGGGGATGCATATGGGTACCAAGATGACCAGAGGTGGACTTGTGATGGTTAATTTTATGTGTCAACTTGGTTGGGCCACTGTGTCCACATATGTGGTCAAACTTTGTTCTGGATGTTTCTATGAAGGTATTCTGAATGAGATTTAACATTTAAATAGGTGGACTTTGAGTGAATCATATTGTCCCCCTTAATACATATGGGTATCATGTAATTAGCTGAAGGCCTGAACAGACCTCCCCCTGATCAGGAGGGATTCTGCAGCATCAGCTCTCCCTTGGTCTCCAGCCTGACAGCCCACCCTACAGGTTTTGGACTTGCCAGCCTTCTGTTTTAACATGTACCCAGGATTAGCTTTAATCAGGTATGGTAAAATGACAGAAAGGGAGAGAACTGCCTTTGAAAGAAGAGTTTATTACTCCTAGTCCCTCAGAGGATGGAAGGCATGGCACACCACACAGGGCCACATGAGGTCACTCACAGGGAGAAGCAGAGAGGAACTTGGACAGTGGCCTTTATTACGGTGTTTACATATATTTTCTTAAATGTCTCACAAATATAGAAGCATATATAAAACTAATTTATTTTCTCATTTGTACATTAATATGGCAGAATGTGTGATCACTGCCCTCCTTAAGGACTAGGATCTTGCCAGCAACCTGGAGGCACTCCATGTAATCCTATTTATTGCCTTTTCCTTACACACACACACACACACACACACACACACACACACAAATTTCGATGTGACATTTCCATGTGATGAATTTCCTGCTCCTTCTCCTTTATAATCCCTGGGTCCTGCCTCTCCTCACTCTTTCCAGTCCCCAGGCAGCCACTGATCTGCTTTTTGTGAATATACATTAGTTTGCATTTTCTGGAATTTTAAATAAATTGAATAATAATGTATATACTCATTTTTTTTTCTGGCTTCTTACACTCACCATGTTGAAATCCATTGGTGTTGTAGTGTGTATCAATAGTTAATTTCTTTTTATTGCTAGGAGCATTCCATTATATGGAAATACCACTTTTCTTGTTTTTTTTAATTTCCATCAATTCATGTGTTGATGGACATTAGGAATGTTTCATTGTTTTTTTTTTTTTTTTTTCCAAATAAAGCTGCTCTGGACACTCGTATACATATGCTTTCCTTTCACATGGGCAATTTCTTAGGTCTAGAATGACCAGATCATATGACAAGTGTATGTGTAATATTTTAAGAAACTGCCTGTCTAAATGTTTGTGTCCCCCCGATATTCACATGTTGAAATCCTAATGCCCAAGGTGGTGGTATTTGGGGGGGGGCACTTTTAGGTGGTAACTCGGTCATGATGGTAGAGCCCTCAAAAATGGCACTAATGTCCTTGTCAAAGAGGCTCCAGAGAACGAGCTCACCCCTTTCACCAAGTGAGAATACAGTGAGAAGGCACCCGGCACAAACCAGGTAGAAGGCTCTTGCCAAAAGGTGACCATGCTGGCTCCTTGATGTTGGACAGCCTAGCCTTCAGAACTGTAACAACTGCATTCCTGTTGCCTATAAGCCACTCAGTCTGTGGTATTTTGTTGCGGCAGCTTAAATTGATTAAAACACTGCCAAAAACGTTTTCCAATGTAGTTGTAACATTTTACATTTTATGCCAGTGGTGTTTTCAAGTTCTACATCCCTACCGGCACTTGATAAAATCAGCACATCTAACTATAGCCATTCTAATTGGTGTGTACTGGTATATCGTGTGTGTGTGTGTGTGTGTGTGTGTGTGTGTGTGCGCATAGGTTTTTAAGTTTTAGTTTTATAAATTATCACACTGTAAAATTTGTTTTATTTTCCCTTTGGCTTATGAATTTTAACAAATGTATAGATTAGTGTAACCATCACCACAACGAGGATACACAACTGTTCCATCACCACCACCTTGGGCCCAACCGCCAGCAACCACTGATGTATTCTCCATTAGTATAATTTTGTCACTTTGAGAATGATATACGTGTGTGTGTGTGTGTGTGTGTGTGTGTGTGTGTGTGGTTTTAGTCATTCAACTAGGTGTGGGTTGGCTAATTTTGTTTGCATGTTCTTAATAGTTAATGATGTTGAACACGGTTCGTGTGCTTATGTGCCATCCTTATATCATCTTGGTTGAAATTACCGTGTCTGTTGCTCGCTTTACAGCAGACTAGGTTGTTTGTTTACTTACTGAGGAGGTTTGAGATTCCCTTACATGTTCTGTATACAAATCCTGTTGCAGATATTTGGTTTGCAAATATTTTCTTCTAGGCTGAAGCTTATTCTTTCCTGCTTTAATAGTGTCTTAAGTAGAACAAAAGTTTTCAATCTCAAAGTTGCCCAATTTCTCAATGATTTCATTTACACATCATTATTTTGATACCACATCTAAGAAGTCCTTGCCTAATCCTAATTTATTATGGTTTATTCTGTTTTATTCTAAAAGTTTCATAGTTTTACGTTTATAACTTTGATACACTTTGAGTTCATTTCTACATGTCAGATTCATGTGAGGTTCATTTTTTGCATAAAATTGGGCGTTTCTAGGGTATAGAAGTAAGTTTGATTTTGGTGTGTTGACCTTGTATCCTGCCACCTTGTTAAACTGCCTTATCAGTTTTAGAAGTTCTTTTGCAGATTCTTTTTTATTCTCTATGTAGACCATCATATTGACTGTGAGTAAGAATCATTTTACATCTTCCTTTCCAAACTGTATGCATTTTTATTTCCTTGTCTTGCCTTATTCCATTGACTCAGACTTTCAGTGCAATGTTAGGAACTTCTTTACCTTGCCTCTGATCTCAGGGAAAATGCATTCAGGAATTCAGTAATTTAACATTAAGTATAATGTTAGCTGCATGTTTTTTTTTTTGTAAATGTGTTTTATGTGTTCGAGGAAGTATACTTCAATTCCTACTTTGATGAGAATTTTAATCATGAATGCATGTTGCACTTTGTCAAATGCTTTTCCCACATCTATTGTGATAATCGTGTGTTTTTGCTTCTTTAATTTGTTAATATGATGGATTACACTGATTAATTTCCAAACATTGAAACAGCCTATATTTCTCTTGGTCATAGTGTATCATTATTTATAATATTGTGCTGGATATGATCTCCTAACATTCTTTTGACAATTTTTTTCATCTATGTTCTAAAGGTGTTGGGGTATTGGACTATAGATCACGTTTTTGGTAATGTCTTTATCTGGTTTTAGTACCCGGGTAACTTCAGCCTCTCAAAATAAGTTGTGGAGTTTTGAAGCATTCCTTCCCCTTCAATTTTTTGCACGTTTGTATATGGTAGGTATTATTTCTTTAACTGTTTGGACGTTTCTCCTAATGAAATCATGAGTACCAAGAGATTTCCTTTTCAGAATGTATTTGACTACAAGTTCAATTTATTTAACAGTTATAGGGATATTCGTGTTATCTATTTGATCTTGGGGGCATTTTAGTAGTTTTTGTTCTTTGAGGAATTAGTGCATCTTTACCTAAATTGTCTAGTTTTCAACATCGAGTTGTTTGCAATATCCTGTTTTAATGTTTCCAAGTCTGTAGCAACATCTCCTTTTTCATTCTTTATATTGATATTTATATCTTCACACCTTTTATGTTGGTCATTCTTGTGAGAGGTTACCAATTTACTAATATTTTCCAAGTCAAGTATAAGTTTTTGTTTGTTGTTTCATAGATTTTCTCTATTGGTTTTCTGTCTCAGTCACATTGATTTTGGCTTCTGTCTTATTTTCTTCTTTCTGCTTGATTTGATTTCACTTTGCTCCTCTTTTTATCCTTTCCCAGGAGTGAATCTTAGGTTACTAACTTGAGTCCTTTCTTCTTTTCTAACTTAAGCATTTAAATGTACAATTTTCTCTGCAAACACTGCCTTAGCTGCATCCCACAAACTTTGATATTTTGTATTTTAATTATTGTTCAGTTTAAACTAGTTTCTAATTTCAATTGAGACTGCCTTTTTGACCCACAGGTTACTTAGAGGTGTGCTGTTTAATTCCAAGTGTTACTAGATTTTTCTGTTTATTAATTTCTACTTTAATTTCAACGTAGTCTGAGAACATAGTTTTTTTTTTTTTTTTTTTGAATTCCCATTGTTTTAAGTCTAGTAAGGCTTGTTTCATGAACCAAGATATGATTTAATTTGGTGAATGTTCCATATGCTCTTAAATATAATTTGTATTCTCCTTTCTATGGATGAGATATTCTATAAATGTCAATATGTTTCATGTGATTGACGGCCTTGCTCAGTTCTACCTCATTGCTGATTTTCTTTCCATTGTTCTATGACTGGGAGAGGACTGTTGAAATCTCCAACGATAACTGTGGATTTTATTAGTTCTCCTTGTAACCTCATTAGTTTTTTGTTTGTTTCTTTGTTTCTTGTATGCTGAAACTCTGTTAGATGCAGAAATGTCCAGGAGTTTTATGTCTTCTTGATGAATTTGACCTGAGGTCTGTTTTGTCTGAGATTAATATAGCTGCTCCAGGTTCATTTTGATGTTTATTTATTTATTTTGAGAGAGAGAGAGAGAGAGAGAGAGAGAGAGTGAAGGGGCAGAGAAAGAAAGAGGGAGAGAGAGAATCCCAAGCAGGCTCTGCACTGTCAGCTCAGAACCCGATTTGGGGCTTGATCTCAAGAACCATGAGATCATGACCTGAGCAGAAATCAAGACTCAGACGCTTAACTGACTGAGCCACCCAGGCACCCCCAGGTTCTTTTTGATTACCATTAGTATATTATATGTAATATATATATAATATAATTTTACATTTAAATTTATTTTTTTTTAAATTTTTTTAACGTATTTTTGAGACAGAGAGAGACAGAGGATGAACAGGGGAGGGGCAGAGAGAGAGGGAGACACAGAATCTGAAACAGGCTCCAGGCTCTGAGCGGTCAGCACAGAGCCCGACACGGGGCTCGAACTCAGGGACCGTGAGATCATGACCTGAGCCAAAGTCGGACGCTTAACCGACCAAGCCACCCAGGCGCCCCAAAATTTAAACTGTGTCTTCATATTTACACTCTGTTTATTTTAGTCGGCACATCGTTTGATCATTCCCTATCCTTCCAATCTTTGCTTTGTTACCATTTCCCTCTTTTTTAAACTTATTTTGGAATAATTGAACATTTTTTAATGATTTCAAATTTCTCTCTTCTTGGCATACTAGCTAAAACTATTTTAGTGGTTCCTTCAGGGTTTATAATACACAGTCTTGTTTTATCATGGTCTCCCTTCAAGGGGCATCATACCACTTCACAAGTACTGTTAAAAATTCATAGTAGTAAGCTTCCATTTCTCCCCATGTGCTCTTTATGTTATGTTGCCATATATATTACTGCCACATATTTTATAAACTCCACAGCACATTGTTATAATTTTGCTTAAAGAGGCAGTTATGCTTTATTTTAACTGTGGCAAATATATATATATATATATATATATATATATATATATATAAAACGTAAAATTTACCATATTAACCACTTTTAAATGTAAAGTTCAGTGGGATTAAGTACACTCACATTGTTGTGCGACCATCACTACTATCCACCTCCAGAACTTTTTATGATCCCATACTGAAACTCGGTACCCATTAAAAGGCAAATCTCCATTCTCCCCTACCCCCAGTCCCTGGTAACCACTGTACTACTTTCTGTCTCTCTATATTTGACTATAGTATGTACTTCATGTAAGTGGAATCATACAGTATTTGTCCTTTTGTAGCTGGTATATGTCAATTAGCATAATGTCTTCAAGGTTCATCCACATTGCAGCATGTATCAGAATTTTATTCCTTTGTAAGGCAGAATAGCACTCCATTGTATGTTACACACTACAGTTTTTAAATTGTGGTACAAACATTTAACATTTTGTCTACCCTCATAACACATTTTTAAGTGCACGATGCAGTATTATTAACCATAGGCACGATGTCATGCAGCAGATTTCTGGGGCCTACTAATCTTGTACAACTGTTGACATTATACCCATTGGACACCAATCCACCTCTCGTCTTCCTTCCAGCTCTTGCCAACCACCATTTTTATCTCTGTTTCTCTAAAGCTATTTTAGGTAGCTCATACAAGTGGAATCATGCAGTATGTGTCCTTCTGTGACTGGCTTATTTCACTCAGCATAATGTCCTCCAGGCACATCCCTGTTGTCATATATGACAGGATTTCCTCCTGTTTTTAAGGCTGAATAGTATCCCGTTGTGTGTATATATCAAATTTTCTTTATGAAGGTATCTGTTGATAAACATGTAGTTTGTTTTCATATCTTGAGTATTGTGAATAATGCTGCAATGATTTATGGGAGTGCAGATATCTTTTTGACATTCTGATTCAGAAGTGGGACTGCAGAATCATATGTTAGTTATATATTTAATTTTTTGAAAAACCTACATATTATTTTCCATAGCAGCTACAGTATTTTGTATTCCCACGAATAGTGTACAAGGGTTCAAATTGCTTCATAACCTCACCAACAAATCTTATCATTTTTTTTAAATAACAACCATCCTAACATAACATCTTATTATGGTTTTGATTTGTATTTCTCCGGTGATTAGTGATTCCAAGCATCCTTTCATATACTGTTTGACCATTTGTACATATTCTTGGAGAAGTGCCTAGTCAGATCCTTAGCCCATCTTTTCATTGGGTTATTTGTGGTGTTTGTTTGATTGGTAGGAGTTTCCAATACATTTTGGATATTCACCCCCTTTTGGCTATATGGTTTCCACATATTTTCTCCCATTCCATAGGTTGCCTTTTCACATTGTTCATTGTTTTCTTTGACATGCAGATATTTTTTGGTTTGATGTATTCCCACGTGTCTATTTTTACTTTTGTCGTTGTGCTTTGGTGTCACGTCCAAGGAATCGTTGCCTAGACCAATGTCATGGAGCTTTTTCCCTAAGTGTTCTTCTAGATTTACAGATTCAGGTCTTACATTTAAATCTTTAATTCATTTTGAGTAGATTTTTTGGTATGGTGAAATATAAGGGTCTATTTTTATTCTTTTGGATGTGGATATCCATTTTTCTCCAGCACCATTTGTTGGAGAGACCATCCTTTCCCCATTGTGTATTATTGGAACCCTTGTCAAAAATCAGTTGGCCGTTTCTGGGATTTCTATTCTGTTCCATTGGTCTATATGTCTGTTTTTATGCCAATACCATGCTGTTTTAATTAAGCTTGTTTTGTAATGTATTTTGAATTCAAGAAGTGCAATGACTCCATGCATGTTATCCTTTCTCAAGTTGTTTTGGCTATTTGGGGTTCGGTATTTAGTGGTTCCATATAAATGTTAGGATTGTGTTTTGGTTATTCCTGTGAACAATGTCATTGGCATTTTGCTGGGACCGCTTTGAATCTGTAGATCATTTTGTGTAGTACAGACGTTTTAAAAATATTACGTTTCTAATTTATGAACATGGGATATCTTTCCACTTACTTGTGTCTTCTTTAAATTGTTTCATCAGTATTTTGTAGTTTTCAGTGTATGTCTTTCACCACCTTAGTTAACTTTATTCCTAAACATTTTATTCCTTAATTTTCTATTGGAAGTGGTGGTGTTTTCTTAATTTAATCTTCAGACAGTTTCCTGCTAGTGTATAGAGACCAACTGATTTTCCTATCTTGATTTTCTTACCTGGTACTTTACCAAGCTCATTAATCAGTTCTAACAGCGTTTTTGGATTCCCTGGGGGGGTTTTCTACATATAAGATCATGTCATCTGAAAACAGGTAATTTTACTTCTGTCTTTGTGACTTGGATGCCTTTCTTTTCTGTTTTCTTGCCTAAATACTGTGACTAGGTGATATCCCATTGTGGTTTTGATTTGCATTTTTCTGATGATTCATGATATGGAGCGTCTTTTCATGTGTCTGTTGGCGATCTGTATGTCCTTAGGAAAAAAAAAAAATCTATTCAGGTCCGCTGTCCCCTTTCAATCAGACTGTTTGCTGTTGATGCTTGCTGTTCAGCTGTATAAGTTTTTATACACTTTGGATATTAACCCCTTATTGGATAAATAATTTTCAAATAGATTCTCCCATTCAGTAGGTTTCTTTTCGTTTTGTTGATGGCTCCCTTTGCTGTGCAAAAGCTTTTAATTTTGCTGTAGTCCCAATATTTTTTCAATTATTAATTTTATTTATTTATTTGTTTATGTATTTATTTATTCATTTTTAAATTTACATCCAAATTAGTTGGCATATAGTGCAACAATGATTTCAGGAGTAGATTCCTTAGTGCCCTTACCCATTTAGCCCATCCCCCGTCCCACAACCCCTTCTGTAACCCTCAGTTTGTTCTCCATATTTATGAGTCTCTTCTGTTTTGTCCCCCTCCCTGTTTTTATGTTATTCTTGTTTCCCTTCCCTTATGTTCATCTCTTGTGTCTCTTAAACTCCTCATATGAGTGAATTCATATGATATTTCTCTTTCTCTGACTGACTAATTTCACTTAGCATAATACCTTCCAGTTCCATCCACAAAGTTGCAAATGGCAAGATTTCATTGTTTTTGCTTGCCGGGTAATACTCCATTCTTCCTTATCCATTCATCCATCGATGGACATTTGGGCTCTTTCCATACTTCGGCTATTGTTGATAGTGCTGCTAGAAACATAGGGGTGCATGTGTGCCTTCGAAACAGCACACCTGTATCCCTTGGATAAATGCCTAGTAGTGCAATTGCTGGGTCGTAGGGTAGTTCTATTTTTAGTTTTTTGGGGAACCTCCATACTATTTTCCAGAGTGGATGCACCAGCTTTCATTCCCACCAACAACACAAAAGAGATCCTCTTTCTCCGCATCCTCGCCAACATCTGTTGTTGCCTGAGTTGTTAATGTTAGCCATTCTGACAGGTGTGGGTGATATCTCATGGTGGTTTTGATTTGTATTTCCCTGATGATGAGTGAAGTTGAGCATTTTTTCACGTGTCGGTTGGCCATCTGGATGTCTTCTTTGGAAAAGTGTCTGTTCATGTCTTTTGCCCATTTCTTCACTGGATTCTTTGTTTTTTTGGGTGTTGGGTTTGATAAGTTCTTTATAGATTTTGGATACTAACCCTTTATCTGATATGTCGTGTACAAATATCTTCTCCCATTCTGTCAGTTGCCTTTTAGTTTTAATGATTGTTTCCTTTGCTGTGCAGAAGCTTTTTATTTTGATGAAGTCCCAGTAGTTCATTTTTGCTTTTGTTTCCCTTGCCTCCAGAGACGTGTTGAGTGAGAAGTTGCTCCGGCCAAGATCAAAGAGGTTTTTGCCTGCTTTCTCCTCGAGGATTTTGATGGCTTCCTGTCTTCCATTGAGGTTTTTCATCCATTTCGAGTTTATTTTTGTGTATGGTGTAAGAAAGTGGTCCAGGCTCATTCTTCTGCATGTCCCTGTCTAGTTTTTCCAGCACCACTTGCTGAAGAGACTGTCTTTATTCCATTGGATATTTTTTTCCTGCTTTGTCAAAGATTAGTTGGCCATACGTTTGTGGGTCCATTTCTGGTTTATCTATTCTGTTCCATTGACCTGAGTGTCTGTTCCTGTGCCAGTACCATACTGTCCTGATGATTACAGCTTTGTAGTATAGCTTGAAGTCCGGGATTGTGATGCCTCCTGCTTTGGTTTTCTTTTTCAAGATTGCTTTGGCTATTCAGGGTCTTTTCTGGTTTCATACAAATTTTAGGATTATTTGTTCCAGCTCTGTGAAGAATGCTGGTGTTACTTTGATAGGGATTGCATTGAATATGCAGATTGCTTTGGGTAGTATCAACATTTTAACGATATTTGTTCTTACTATCCAGGAGCATGGAATCTTTTTCCATTTTTTTGGTGTCTTCTTCAATTTCGTTCATAAGCTCTCTATAGTTTCCAGCATATAGATTTTTCACCTCTGTGGTTACATTTATTCCCAGGTATTTTATAGTTTTTGTTGCAATTGTAAATGGGATCGATTCCTTGATTTCTCTTTCTGTTGCTTCATTGTTGGTGTGCAGGAATGCAACCAATTTCTGTGCATTGATATTGTATCCTGCAACTTTGCTGAAGTCATGAATCAGTTCTAGCAGTTTTTTGGTGGAATCTTTTGGGTTTTCCATATAGAGTATCATGTCATCTGCGAAGGGTGAAAGTTTGACATCCTCCTGGCCGATTTGGATGCCTTTTATTTCTTTGTGTTGTCTGGTTGCAGAGGCTAAGACTTCCAATACTATGTTGAATAACAGTGGTGAGAGTGGACATCCCTGTCTTGTTCCTGACCTTAGTGGGAAAGCTGTCAGTTTTTCCCCACTGAAGATGGTATTAGCGTTGGGTTGTTCATATATGGCTTTTATGATCTCGAGGTGTGCTCCTTCTATCCCTAGTTTCTTGAGGGATTTTATCAAGAAAGGATGCTGTATTTTGTCAAATGCTTTCTCTGTATCTATTGAGAGGGTCATATGGTTCTTGTCCTTTCTTTCAGTGATGTGATGAATCACATTAATTGTTTTGTGGATATTGAACCAGCTCTGCATCCCAGGTATAAATCCACTTGGTCGTGGTGAATATATTTTTTAATGTATTATTGGAGCCGGTTGGCTAGTATCTTGTTGAGGATTTTTGCATCCATGTTCATCAGGGAAACTGGTCTATAGTTCTCCTTTTTATTGGGGTCTCTCTGGTTTTGAAATCAAGGTAATGCTGGCTTCATAGAAAGAGTTTGGAAGTTCTCCTTCAGTTTCTATTTTTTTGGAACAGCTAAAAGAGAATAGGTGTTAACTCTTGCTTAAATGTTTGGTAGATTTCCCCTGGAAAGCCACCTGGCCCTGGACTCTTGTTTTTTTGGAGATTTTTAATTACTAATTCGATTTCCTTACTGGTTATGGGTCTGTTCAAATTTTCTATTTCTTCCTGTTTCAGTTTTGGTAGTGTACGTGTAGTTACCATTTGAAAGACTACCATATGACATTTATGGACCCTGGGTTATTTTCCCTTCATGAGCCCCTTCTTTATTTTTTTTCTTTATTAACAGCCTTAATGAAATATTCCCATGTCCTATAATTCACCAAATGTTATAAAGTAAACATTTCAATAATTTTTGGTGTATACACATTGTTGTGAAACCATCCTTACAATTCAAAACTATTTTGTTTAACTCAAAAAGTAACTCCATACCTGTTAGTAGTCACGCTCATTCCCAATTCATACCCCATACCCCCAGCCCTAGTTTTCCATTATTGACTTACTTTCTCTATATATTTGCCTGCTCTTGAAATTCCATACAAAAGAAATCCCAAAATATGTGGTCTTTTGTGACTGGCACATTTCACCTAGCATAATTTTTTTTAGGTTTTACCCATTTTGAAGAAATTCAATGTTTTACGACACACTTGAAATATTTTATATTTTCACCAGCATGATATGTATATTCCTCACTATCACCAATACTTGCTACTTTTTCTTAGATTAAATTTATGCTAGTAGATACAAAGTTTCATTGTAATTTACATTTACAATTTTCTTTTTTAATTTTTTAATTTTTTTTTAACGTTTTTATTTATTTTTGGGACAGAGAGAGACAGAGCATGAACGGGGTAGGGGCAGAGAGAGAGGGAGACACAGAATCGGAAACAGGCTCCAGGCTCCGAGCCATCAGCCCAGAGCCTGACGCGGGGCTCGAACTCACGGACCGCGAGATCGTGACCTGGCTGAAGTCGGACGCTTAACCGACTGCGCCACCCAGGCGCCCCTACATTTACAATTTTCTAATGACTCATGTTGATCACACATTCATGCATTTATTACATTTTTGAGACGTTTCTATACAGATAATTGGCCTGTGTTGTAACTGAATTATTTGTATTTTTACTCTTCATTTATAATTTTTTTTCTTATTTATATATTATGGATATTAGCATCATTTCAGATATATCATTTGAAACATTTTTTCTTGTCTTCTGGTTTGCCCTTTTTCTTTATAGATGTTGTTTTTCTTTTTGTAGCACAAAAGTTTTCCATTTTGATTTATTAGATTTTAACTTATTCTTCCCTTGATGTCATCTACTTTGAGTTAATATTAGTATATGGTATGAGGTAGAGCTTCAACTTCATACTTTTGCATGTGGATATCCTACTTTTCATCTGTATTTGTTGAAAGGGCTATTTGCTCCTATTGAATTGTCTTCAACACTGTCAAATATCAATTGATAAGCATAAATGTATAGGTTTATTCTGGACTTCTCAACTTTGTTTTTCTTTTCAAGGATTGTTTTGGCTACTCTGAGTCCACATAAATTTTAAGATTATGTTGTTAATCTTGCAAAAATGGAGTGTAGGATTTTCATAGAGATTGTGCTGAACCTGCAGTTATTTTCTGCAACATTACCAGCCTGTATTAGTTTCCTACTTTAATAACCACATTGATGTTTAGAGTGAATACTGAAAGATATGAATGTATTGCCATTTTGATGCTTGTAGAGATGGAGTTTATGGTGGTGTTCTCTGGTCCTTTCTACTCTTTGTTGTTTTTGGAATTTATGTATGTATGTATGTATGTATTTATATTTTCATCTTTTCTCCCCTCAGAGAGTCCCCCTTAAAAATTTCTTGTAGGGCTGGTTCAGTAGTCACCAACTCCTTTAACTTTTGTTTTTCTGGTTAACTTTTTATCTCTTCTTCTATTTTGAATGACAGCCTTTCTGGATAAAGAATTCTTGCATGCAAATTTTTCTGATTCAGCACATTGAATATATCGTGCCACTCTTGTCTGGCTTGCCATGTTCCTGTTGATAGGTCTGTTGCAAACCTAATATATCTTCCCTTGTAGGTTAGGGGCTTTTATTTTCCCTTGATGCTTTCATGATTCACTCTTTGCCTGAGTTTTTCGTGGTTATGTCTATGATATACCTTGTTGATGGTTGGATTTTGTTGAATCTGATGGGGTTCCTCTGTGCTTACAGGATTTTGATGTCTGTGTCTGTCCCCAGGTTAGGAAAGTTTTCCGCTATGATTTGCTCCCATAACCCTTCTACCCTTATCTCTCTTTCTTCCTCTTCTGGGACACCTATGATTCTGATGTTGTTCATTTTTAATTAGTCACTGATTTCTCTAATTCTTAATTTGTGCTCTTTTGCCTTATCTCTATCATTTTTTTCTGCTTCATTATTCTCAACTTTCTCCTCTATATCACTGATTCTGCCTCGTCCATTCTGCCTCGTCCATCCTTGCCACTGCACCATCCTTCCATGATTGCAGCTCAGTTATAGCTTTTTTTAAATTTCATCCTGACTAGTTTTTATTCTTTATCTCCGCAGAAAGGGATTCTAATTTTTTTCGACTCCAGCTAGTTTTCTTAATATCATGATTCTAAATTCTGGTTCAGATATCTTGCTTGTATCTGTATTAGTTAAGTCCCTAGTTGTCGTTTATTCGTGCTCTTTCTTTTGGGGTGAATTCTTTCATTTCATCATTTTGAAGGGAGAAAAGGAATTAATGAGGTAGAAAATTCAAAATAAAAAAAATTAAAAAAATATTAAAATGGGAGAAATAGCAGAAGATGGCAGCACAGGAGGACGCTGGGCTCACTGCGTCCTTCTGATCTCTTAGATTCCACCCACGTCTGCCCAAATAACCCGGAAAACCACCAGAAGACTAGCAGAACAGAATATCTGGAGCCAAGCATAGACAAGAGGCTCACAAAAGAGAGTAGGAAGGGCGGAGAGGTGGTGCACGCTACACGAACTGGCGGGAGGGAGCCTGGGCAGTGGAGGGGCAGCCCGCTTGGCAAGGCAGAGCCCCACGTCTGGCTTACAAAAGCGAAAGGGCTGGACAGAGTGAGTTCTGACAGCCAGCGGAACTTAGCATCTGGAATGTTATAAGTCAACAGCTCTGCTTGGAGAGCGAGAGGGCTAGAGGCAACGGGAGGGAGAGTTGTTGAGCCCCAGAAGACAGAGCTCAGCTCAGTGGGGAACAAAGGCACTGGCCAGTGCCATCTACCTCGCCCATCCCCCAGCCAGAATCCCAAAGGGAACCAGTTCCTGTCACCAAACTTGCTTGCACCGCGCAAACACCCAACGCTGTGCTTCTGTGGATCCATCCCTCTGACAGGTCTGCCTCCTTCGTGGTGCCGCAGGTCCCCTCCTGTAGAGGACCACTGAAGGAAAAGCGAGCTGAGCCTGCCCCTCTTGCCCCTGTACACCGTGTGGATCCACCCTGGCTAATATGCCAGTTACATCGAAGGAGAACCACAAGCCTGGCAGCGTGCAACTAGCCCAGACAGGGGCCACACCACTCCACAGTGAGTCCTGCCCCTGGTAGAGGGGAATATAAGGTACACCCCAGTCTGACTGTGGCCCCAGCAGTGGACTGGGGGCAGACATCTGGTCTGACTGCGGCCCCGCCCACCAACACAAGTCCCTCCAGACAGCACAGGGGAAGTGCCCTGCAGTTCCAAGCCACTCCAGGGAATATCCTAAATGACGAAATGGAAGAATCCTCCTCAAAAGAAACTCCAGGAAATAGAGACAACTAATGAATTGATCAAAAGCGATTTAAGCAATATAACGGACCATGAATTTAAAATAATAGTCATAAAATTAATCGCTGGGCTTGAAAAAAGTATAGACAACAGCAGAGAATGGATTGCTACAGAGATCAAGGGACTAAGAAACAGTCAGGAGGAGCTAAAAAAATGCTCTAAATGAGGTGAAAAATAAAATGGAGGCGACCACAGCTTGGATTGAAGGGGCAGAGGAGAGAATAGGTGATTTAGGAGACAAAATTATGGAAAAAGAAGAAGCTGAGGAAAAGAGAGATAAAAAAATCAAGGAGTATGAGGTGAGCATTAGAGAACTAAGTGATGCAATGAAACGTAATAATGTATGTATAATAGGGATACCAGAGGAGGAAGAGAGAGAGAAAGGGGCTGAAGGTGTACTCAAACAAATCATAGCTGAGAACTTTCCTGACCTGTGGAAGGAAACAGGCATTGAAATCCAAGAGGCACAGAGAACTCCCTTCAGATGTAACTTGAATTGATCTGCATGACATATCATAGTGAAATTGGCTAAAGACAAGGATAAAGAGAAATTTCTGAAAGCAGGTAGGGATAAACACTCTAACATATAAAGGGAGGCCAATAAGACGCGTGATGGATTTATCTGCTGAAACTTGGCAAACCAGAAAGGAATGACAGGAAATCTCAATGTGATGAACAGAAAAAATATGCAGCTGAGAATCCTCTATCCAATAAGTCTGTCACTCAGAATAGAAGGAGAGATAAAGGTCTTCCCAAACAAAAACTGAAGGAATTCATCACCACTAAACCAGCCCTACAAGGAATCCTAAGGGGTATCCTGTGAGACAAAGTACCAGAGACATCACTACAAGCATGAAACTTACAGACATCGCAATGACTCTAAACCCATATCTTTCTATAATAACACTGAACGTAAATGGACTAAATGCTCCAACCAATGGACATAGGGTATCAGAATGGGTAAAAACAAAAACAAAAACAAAAACAAAAACAAAAACAAAACAAAACAAAAAACAAGACCCATCTATTTGCTGTCTACAAGAGACTCATTTTAGACCTGAGGACACCTTCAGATTGAGAGTGAGGGGATGGAGAACTATTTATCATGCTACTGGAAGTCAATAGAAAGCTGGAGTAGCCATACTTAAATCAGACAAACTAGACTTTAAATTAAAGGCTGTAACAAGAGATGAAGAAGGGCATTATATAATAATTACAGGGTCTATCCATCAGGAAAGGCTAACAATTATAAATGTCTATGCACCAAATACGGGAGCCCCCAAATATATAAAACAATTACTCACAAACATAAGCAAACTTACTGATGAGAATGTGGTAATTGCAGGGGACTTTCATACTCCACTTACAACAATGATCATCTAGACACAGGATCAATAAAGAAACAAGAGCCCTGAATGACACATTGGGTCAGATGGACTTGACAGATCTATTTAGAACTCTGCATCACAAAGCAACATAATATACTTTCTTCTCGAGTGCACATGGAACATTCCCCAAGATAGATCACATACTGGATCACAAAACAGGCCTTCATAAGTATACAAGAATTGAGATGATACCATACATACTTTCAGACCACAATGCTATGAAGCTTGAAATCGACCACAGGAAAAAGTCCGGAAAACCTCCAAAAGGATGGAGGTTAAAGAACACCTTACTAAAGAAGGAATGGGTCGACCAGGCAATTAGAGAAGAAATTTAAAAATATATGGAAACAAATGAAAATGAAAATACAACAATCCAAACGCTTCGGGATTCAGCAAAGGCAGTCCTGAGAGGAAAAAACATTGTAATCCAGGCCTATCTCAAGAGACAAGAAAAATCCCATATACGGAATCTAACAGCACACCTAAAGTAAATAGAAGCAGAACAGCAAAGACACCCTAAACCCAGGAGAAGAAGAGACATAATAAATATCATACCAGAAGTAAACAATATAGAATCTAAAAAAAAAAAAAAAAAAAAAAAGTAAAGCAGATCAATGAAACCAAGAGTTGTTTTTTTTTGAAAAAGTAAACAAAATTGATAAACCTCTAGCCAGGCTTCTCAAAAAGAAAAGGGAGAGGACCCAAATAGATAAAATCATGAATGAAAATGGAATTATTACAACCAATTCCTGAAAAACACAAACAATTATCGGGGAATACTATGAAAAATTATATGCCAAGAAACTGAACAACTTGGAAGAAATGGACAAATTCCTAAGCACCCACACACTTCCAAACCTCAAACAGGAAGAAATAGAACACTTGAACAGACCCATAACCAGCAAAGAAATTGAATCAGTTATCAAAAATCTCCCAACAAATAGGAGCCCAGGACCAGACGGCTTCCAAGGGGAATTCTACCAGACATTTAAAGCAGAGATAATACCTATCCTTATCAAGCTGTTCCAAAAAATAGAAGGGAAAAGAAAACGTTCAGATATATTCTTTGAAGCCAGCATTACTTTGATTCTTAAACCAGAGACCCAGTAAAAAAAGAGAAGAACAGGCCAATATCCCTGATGAATATGGATGCAAAAATTCTCAATAAGATACTAGCAAATCGAATTCAACAGCATATAAAAAGAATTATACATCATGATCCAGTGAGATTCAGACCTGTGATGCAGGGCTGGTTTGACATTCGCAAATCAATCAATGGGATACATCGCATTAATACAAGAAAAGAAAAGAACCATATGATCCTGACAAACGATGCAGAACAAGCATTTGACAAAATTCAGCATCGTTTCTTACTAAAAACCCTCGAGAAAGTCAGGATAGAAGGAACATACTTAAACATCATAAAAGCCATTTATGAAAAGCCCACAGCTAATATCATCCTCAATGGGGAAAAACGGAGAGCTTTCTCCCTGAGATCAGGAACACGACAGGGATATCCCTTCTCACCGCTGTTGTTTCACATAGTGTTGGAAGTTCTAGCATCAGCAATCAGGCAACCAAAGGAAATCAAAGGCATCCAAATTGGCAAATATGAATTCAAGCTTTCCCTTTTTCCAGATGACATGATATTATACATGGAAAATCAGACAGACTCCACCAAATGTCTGCTAGAAATGATGCACGAATTCAGCAAAGTCACAGGATACAAAATCAATGTACAGAAATCAGTTGCATTCTTACACACTAATAATGAAGCAACAGAAAGACAAATAAAGAAACTTTATTTGCACCAAGAAGCCTAAAATACCTAGGAATATACCTAACCAAAGATGTAAAAGATCCATATGCTGAAAACTATAGAAAACCTATGAAGGAAATTGAAGAAGATATAAAGAAATGGAAAAAATATTCCATGCTCATGTATTGGAAGAATGAATATTGTCAAAATGTCAATACTACCCAAAGCTATCTACACATTCAATGCAATCCCAATCAAAATTGCACCAGCATTCTTCTCGAAGCTAGAACAAGCAATCCTAAAATTTGTATGGAACCACAAAAGGCGCCGAATAGCCAAAGTAATTTTGTAGAAGAAGACCAAAGCAGGAGGCATCACAATCCCAGACTTTAGCGTCTACTACAAAGCTGTACTCATCAAGACAGCATGGTATTGGCACAAAAACAGACACATAGAACAACGTAATATAATAGAAACCCCAGAACTAAACCCACAAAGTATGGCCAACTAATCTTTGGCAAAGCAGGAAAGAACATCCAATGGAAAAAGACAGTCTCTGTAATAAATGGTGCTGGGAGAACTGGACAGCAACATGCAGAAGGATGAAACTAGACCACTTTCTTACACCATTCACAAAAACAAACTCAAAATGTATAAAGGCCCTGAATGTGAGACAGGATACCATCAAATTCCTAGAGGAGAAAGCAGGAAAAAAAACCTCTCTGACCTCAGCTGCAGCAGTTTATTACTTGACACATCCCCAAAGGCAAGAGAATTAAAAGCAAAAATAAACTATTGTGACCTCATGAAGATAAAAAGCTTCTGCACAGCAAAGGAAACAATCAACAAAACTAAAAGGCAATAGATGGAATGGGCAAAGATATTTGCAAATGACATATCGGACAAAGGGCTAGTATCCAAAATCTATAAAGAGCTCACCAAACTCCACACCCGAAAAACAAATAATCCTGTGAAGAAATGAGCAGAAAACAGGAGTAGACACTTCTCTAGAGAAGACATCCAGATGGCCAACAGGCACATGAAAAGATGCTCAATGTCACTCCTCATCAGGGAAATACAAATCAAAACCACACTCAGATACCACCTCACGCCAGTCAGAGTGGCTAAAATGAACAAATCAGGAGACTATAGATGCTGGCGAGGGTGTGGGGAAACAGGAACCCTCTTGCACTGTTGGTGGGAATGCAAACTGTTGTAGCCACTCTGGAAAACATTGCAGAGGTTCCTCAAAAAATTAAAAATAGATCTACCCTATGACCCAGCAATAGCACTGCTAGGAATTTACCCAAGGGATACAGGAGTGCTGATGCATAGGGGCACTTGTACCCCAATGTTTATAGCAGCACTTTCAACAATAGCCAAATTATGGAAAGAGCCTAAATGTCCATCAACTGATGAATGGATAAAGAAATTGTGGTTTATACACAGAATGGAATACTACGTGGCAATGAGAAAGAATGAAATACGGCCTTTTGTGGCAACATGGTTGGAACTGGAGAGTGTGATGCTAAGTGAAATAAGTCATACAGAGAGGGACAGATACCATATGTTTTCAATCTTATGTGGATCCTGAGAAACTTAACAGAAGTCCATGGCGGAGGGGAAGCAAAAAAAAAAAAAAAAGAGGTTAGAGAGGGAGGGAGCCAAAGCCTAAGAGCCTCTTAAAAACTGAGAACAAACTGAGGGTTGATGGGGGGTGGGAGGGAAGGGAGGGTGGGTGATGGGTATTGAGGAGGGTACCTTTTGGGATGAGCACTGGGTGTTGTACAGAAACCAATTTGACAATAAATTTCATATTTAAAAAAAGATTAAAAATATTAAAATTAAAAACACACACAAAAAACAAATCTAATAAATGATGCTTGATCTTAGGTGTGTTTTGGTCTGGGTGTTGAAAGTAGTTGAATAATTAGAGAAAAAAGTGGGGAGGGGAAGGAAATGATTTGAGAATTTGAAAAAATGAATACGCTGAAGTAGACTAAAATGAAATGTTGGGCATAAACTAGAATTTGAAAAAAATTTACACAAAAGTAAACAATATAGTAGAAAAAATTAAAGAAAATAATTTCAATAAAAATTAAAAATGAAAATGAATTTTTTCTCTTTCTCTTCAAGAAGATGAAAAGAAACAAAAAGAGAAAATATTTTTAAAAAAGAAAAAAGAAGGAAATTATTTGAAAATTTGAAAAGGTGAATACACTGAAGTAGACCAAATAAACTGATGGAAGTAAATAGAATTTGAAAAATTTTACACAAAAGTAAAAAATATAGTAAAAGAAAAATAGTTTTAATAAACATTGAAAATAAAAATGAATTTTTTCTCTCTTTGTATTCAAGAAAAAGAAAGAATTGGAAGAGAGAATAAAAAGGAAATTAAATAGATGGACCTGGTAACAGTTTGAAATACAACTGAAATTGCTTCGTTTTTTCCTGGAAGTCAGACTATGAAGCGCTTTATAGTCCATAAACTAAGCAGGCGATGAGACTTGTGTTCTTGAAGAGAGAATGGCCCAGTTGGGCGGGGCTTAGTGTAACAGCCCCGTTCTCCACTAGATGGCGCTGCTAGCCTACTGGAATGGAATGTTGTGGCCCTCCTAGTTGCATATGTTCATGCGTGGGAGCGGTGAAAATGTCATCAGCCAGCTACCCATTCTCTAGTATCGGAACTCTGCTCTCCCCGATCAGCAATCACGCACCCGTCCTCTCTCCTCAGCTTTCCTCTACCTCCCGCTTTCTCACTGTCCGTGACCAAGCCCCAGGCAGTACCTCTCTCCCGAGTTTTGTCTCAGATGTGGCTGTTTTCCCAGGCCCCTTGCTTCTGAAGGACTGTGGCTTTGACCCATTACACCCCTTTGTGAGAGGGTCTCACTAAGCAATGGCCGAATGTTGGCTTCACCCAGGAACGCTTCCTGGACCCTGCTGCTACTGGTGCCCCAAGACTATGGCCAGGTTCCAGCCCACCCCAGAAAAAGTTCGTGAGATAGTGTAGCAGCAGCTTTTCATGGATTATGGAAAATCACAACACACATCTGGCACCAGACTTCACCCTTAACAACCTTGTTCCAGCACCAGTGAATGTGGCCATTCTCTGGGGTCTCCTGGGACCAGGTGGCCTCAACAGTGTATACCAAATGTCCTTCCAGCAGTGGAACCGCCTTTCCCCATGTGGCCCAAGAACCTGCTAGATCCCGCTTTGCTGCTGGGGATTCACCCTTCCCCCCAGAGCACTGCCAGGTATGGAGCTGTGGAGTTGCAGCCTTTGCATTCCCCTTATTTACAGTCTTAATGTAATTTAAACCCTCTCCTTACTCCTTTCTCCCTTTTTAGTTTAGTCCCTGCAGCTGTTTCCAATTTTCCACTTTCTCTCCAGCTGCTTTTGGGGAGGGGTGCTTTTCCTGAATTCTCCCACCTCCCCGCCCCCCACCATCTCTGTCCTCTCTCCACCCACAAAAGCGGCTCCCTGACTGCTGAGGCTCCTCTCTCCCCAAGTTCACCTCTCCACGCCATTTACCTGCTGAATTCTATGGTTCAGGTTGTGCAGATTGTTATGTTAATCCTGAAATCAGTTTTTGTTATGTGTGCAGGATGTTTTAGTGTTGGTCTGGCTGTATTTCATGGATGCAAGACACACAAAAATCTTCCATGCTGTTCCACCATCTTGGCTCCCCAGTCCCAATAGTTTATTTTTGACTTTGTTTCCTTTGTCTGAAGAGTCATTTACATAAATATGTTGCTAAGGCCAGTGTTCAAGGGACTAAAGCTTATGTTTTCTTTTTAGAAGTTTTGTGGCTTCAAGGTCACCTCACACCAGTCAGAATGGCTAGTATCAAAATGACAAGAAATAGTATGTGTTGGTGAGGATGTAGAGAAAAGGGAACACTTGTGTACTGATGGTGGATATGTTAATAGATGCAGCCAGTGTGGAAAACAGAATGGGGGGATTCCTCAAAAAAATTAAAAATTGGAATATCATAATGATCCAGTAAGTTCACTAAGTATTCACCCAAAGTAAAAGAAAACACGAGTACAAAAGGATATATTAATCCTTCTGTGTATGGCACCATTATTTAAAATAGCCAAGGTATGGAAGAAATATGTGTCTATCAATAAATGAATAGATAAAGAAGAAGTGGGACATTCCCAGGTATCTTATTTTTGTTGTCGCAGTTGTAAATGCGATTGGTTCCTTAATTTCTCTTTCTGCTGCTTCATTATTGGTGTATAGAAATACAAGATTCATGTGCAACTTTACAGAATTTGGGCATAAGTTCTAGCAATTTTTGGGTGGAATTTTTTGGGTTTTCTATATAGAATATCAAATAGTGAAAGTTTGATTTCTTCCTTGCCAATTTGGCTGTCGTTTACTTTTTTGTTGTCTGCCTGGTGTGGCTAGGACTCCCTAACCAAAGAGTTGAAAGACGTGCACTCTGAAACTATAAAACACTGATGAGAAAAATTGAAGAGGATGCAAACAAATGGAAAGACATACCATGCTCATATATTGGAAGAACAAATATTGTTAAAATGTCCATACTACTACCCAAAGCAATCTACACATTTAATGAAATCCCTATCAAAATACCATCAGCATTTTTCACAGAGTTAGAACAAACAATCCAAACATTTGTATGGAACCACAAAAGACCCTGAAAAGCCAAAGCAACCTTGGAAAACAAAAGCAACACTGGAGGCATCACAATTCCAGACCTCAAGTTATATTACAAACCTGTAGTGATCAAAATAGTATGTTACTGGCACAAAAGTGGACAGATAGTTCAGTGGAACAGCATAGCAAACCGAAACTACTGCTTCGTGTAGTAGTATGGACATTTTAATATTTAATTGAATTCTTCACTTTTGGGGTGTAGAGATTCACAAGTTCTTTATATATTTTGGATACTAACCCTTTATCAGATATGTCATTTACAACACAGTGTGCAGAACACATGACTAGACATTTTTCCAAAGAAGAAACCCAGATGGCCCACAGGTACGTGAAAAGATGCTCATCACTAGTCATTGGGGAAATAAAAATCACAACTACAGTGGCATATCACCTCACACCTGTCAGAATGGCTAAAATCAACAACACGAGAAACGACAGGTGTCGGCAAGGATGTGGCAAAAGGAGAAGTGTCTTGCACTGTTGGTGGGAATGCCAACTGGTGTGGCCACTCTGGAAGACAGTATGGAGGTTCCTCAAAAAGTTCAAAATAAACCTGCCTGATGATCCACGAATCACACTATTAGGTATCTACCCAAAGAATACAGAAATATTAATTCGAAGGGATATGTGCACCCAGATGTGTATAGCAGCATTATCTACAATAGCCAAATTATGGAAGCAGCCCAATTGTCCAATGACTGATGAATGGATAGAGAAGAAGTGGTATATTTACACAATGGAATATTATGCAGCCATAAAAAACCCACAAGATCTTGCCATTTGCAACAACATGAATGGAACTAGAGTGTATTGTGCTAAGCAAAATTAGCCAGCCAGAGAAAAAGACAAATACCATATGATTTCACTCATATGTGGAAATTTAAGAAACAAAACAAATGAGCAAAGGGGAAAAAAAGAACAAAGAGAAAGAGGGACAAACCAAGAAACAGACTCTTAACTATAAAGAACAAACTGATGGTTACCAGAGGGAGGCCAGTGGGGGAATGGGTTAAATATTTGTTGGAGATTAATGAGTGCACTTGTGATGAGCATTGAGTGTTTTATGGAAGTGTTGAGTCACTATATTGTACACTTGAAACTAACATTACACTGTATGCTAACTAACTGGGACTGAAATAAAAACTTTTACAAAAAAAAAGAGTATTTAGTGCCATTTCCCCACCTCCCAGTAAAAAGAAGAGGTTGTCTAAATATACAATGCAATACTACTCAACCGTAAAAAAAATGAGATATTCTCACCTGTGGTTACATGGATGGACCTAGAGAGTATTATGCTAAGTGAAATAAGCCACATAAAGACAAATGCCATGTTTTCACGTATGTGTGGGATATAGAAAACAAGACAAATGAACAAACAAGCAAATGAAAAATATAGGAAAAGAGTCATAAACACAGAGAACAAACTTGTGGTTTCTGGGGTGTGGGGTAGTGGGAAGATGAGTGAAATAGGTGAAGGGGATTAAGAGGTACAAACTTCCAGTTATAAAATAAGTAAGTTGCAGACATAAAAAATACAGGATGGGGAATATAGTCAGTCATATTATAATAATGTTTTATGATGACAGAGGATAACTACAGTTGTTGTGGTGAGCACTGCATAAAGTATAGAATTGTCAAATCACTATGTCATGCACCTGATTATAATATCTTGTGTCACATATGGCCTTTATTGTGTTTGAAGTACAATTGTTCTAAATCCAGTTTATTAAGAATTTTTTATCATGAAAGGGTGTTGAATTTTGACAAATGCTTTAGCAGTATTTATTGGCATAATTATGTGATTTTCATCTTTAATTCCATTAATGTGATGTATCACATTAATTGATTTGCATAATTAATTAATTTATTGATTTGCATAATATGAACCATCCTTGCATTCCAGGGATAAATCTCCCTTGGTCACACTGTATGATCCTTTTTTAAAAACTTCCTTTATTTATTTTGAGAGAGAGACAGAGAGAACACAGGCAGGGGAGGGACAGAGAGAGAGAGAGAGAGAGAGAGAGACAGAATTTGAAGCAGGCTCCAGGCTACATGCTGTCAGCACAAAATCAGATGCCAGCCTGGAACCCATGAACTCATGACCTGAGCCCAAGTCAGATGCTTAAATGACTGAGCCACCCAGGTGCCCCTCATATGATCCTTTTAATATGCTGTTGAGTTTGATTTCCTAGTATTTTGTTGAAGATTTTTGCATCTATATTCATCAGATAATGGGCTGCAGTTTTATTTTCTTGTAGTGATTTTGGTATCAGAGCAATTCTGGCCTCAAAAAATGAGTTTCAGAGTTATTCTTAATCTCCATCTTTGGAGGAGTTTTAGGAAATGTTTCTTGAAATGTTTGGTGCAATTCCTCACTGAAGCCATGTTGGTTTTGGCTTTCTTTGTTCCGTGTCCCCACCATTCACACCAGTTTACTGGAGGTATAGTTAACAAATTAAAAAATTATATATGTAAGGTGTACAATGTGATGGTTTGATATATGTGTACGTTGTGAAATGATTACCAGAGTCAAGGTAATTAACACGTCTATCGCCTCACATAATTATACTTTATTCAGTATGGTGAGAACATGTAAAGTATATTCCAGGAAATTTCAAGGATACAATATAGTGTTAGTAACTCTGGTCACTCTGCTGTACATTATATCCCTAGAACTTACTTATATAATTGAAATGTTGTATCTTCTGACCAACTTCTGCCTATTTTCCATATCCCTCTGCAGCTGTTTTTCTATTCTCTGATTCTATGAGTACAACTTTTGATGATTGTCCATATAAGTGAGAACATGTAGTATGTTTTTATATGGCTAATTTCACTTAGCATAATGTCCTCCAGTTTACAGTTGTTATACCCTATTGATAAATTGACACCTTTATAAGTTTATAGAGACCTTCTCTGTCTCATGACTGATGATGACTGAAAGTCTATGTTATGTAATATAATGATAGCCACTCCTGCTCTCTTTTGGTTTCTATTTGCTTGGGATATCTTTGTCCATACCTTCACTTTCAGACCATTTCTGTCCTTAAAGTGGGTCTTCCGTGCACAGCATATTGTTGAAATTTTATTATTTTTTTAATACATTCATCCACGCTGTGTCTTTTGACTGGAGAATTTAATTGATTTACCCTTATTGTAAGTATTGATTAAGTAAGGACTTGCTATTTCCATTTTGTTCATTGGTTTCTATTTTGACATTTCCTCCCCCTCTTCTCTCTTGCTGTCTTCCTCTCTTGTTGTCTTCCTCTTTGGTTTTTGTAGTGATACACTTTCATTATGTTTTCTTTACCTTTTGTATGTCTACTAGATGTTTTTCTTTGTAGTGGAAAGGAGGCCTACACTGAACATCTTATGAATATAACAGTCTCTTTTAAACTGATAACTTACCTTCAGTAGCATAATACACTACTTTTACTTCAATAGCACTATATTTGTACTTCTCCTCTCCCCATATTTTCTACTATTAATATCATAGTTTATATCTTTTTATATTGTGCATCCATCAATAAATTATTTTAGGTATGGTTATTTTTTTTTTTTTACATTTATTTATTTTTGGGACAGAGAGAGACAGAGCATGAACGGGGGAGGGGCAGAGAGAGAGGGAGACACAGAATCGGAAACAGGCTCCAGGCTCTGAGCCATCAACCCAGAGCCTGACGCGGGGCTCGAACTCCCGGACCGCGAGATCGTGACCTGGCTGAAGTCGGACGCTTAACTGACTGCGCCACCCAGGCGCCCCTAGGTATGGTTATTTTTAATACTGTTGTCTTTTAAATTCTATACTAGAGATAAATGTGATTTATTCACTATCATTACAGCATTAAAGTATTTTGAATTTGACTATATATATTGCCTTAGCAATGAGGTTTTATACCTTTATGTTTTCATAATGTTAATACTTTTTATGTTTTTTACCTGTTTATGTTTTACTTATCTCTTCATTGCAACTTGCAGAACTGACTTTAGTATTTCTCATAAGGCAGAGAAATTGGTGATGAAATCCCTCAGCTTTTGTTTCTTGGAGAAAGTCTTTATCTCCCCTCATTTCTGAAGCTCAGTATTTTTATGTATAGCATTCTTGGTTGGCAGTTAATTTTATTACTATATCTTTTTTTTCTTTTGCATATATCATCCCACTCTCTCCTGGCCTTCAAGGTTTCTGCTGAGAAATCCGCTGATAGACTTATGTGGTTTCCCTTCATGTGATGTATTCTTTCTCCTATTACGTTTTTTTTTTTAATTTCTACTTTTGTACTTGACTTTTTAACACATTGACTATCATATATCTCAGGCAAACTTACTTAGCTTGATGGCACATGGGGTCTATTGAGCTTCGTGTGCCTTGATGCCCATATCTCTCCCTATATTCTGGAAGTTTGAGCTATTATTTGTATAAATAAAATTTCTGACACCACCCACTTTCTCCTTTTTAGCTCCCATGATGCAAATATTTGTTCACTTGATGTTTTTCCATAATTCGTGGAGGCATCCTTCACTTTTTAATTTTTTTTTCATTCTTTAAATGACTCATTTCAAGTGTCCTATCTTCCAAGTTGTCTGTTTCTTTTGTGTACAGCTGTTTGCCAATGAAGTTCTCTATTTTTTTTTTTAATTCTGGCCATATATTCTTCAGCTCCAGGATCTGTCTTTGATTCTTTTTATGGATCGCTTTGCTTCATTAAAAATCTCAATTGTTCATGCATTCTTTTCCTGATTTCACTTAATTGTCTATCTGCACTCTTTTCCATTCTATTGAGGGTTCTTTAAATGATTATTTTGAATTATTTTGTCAGAAAATTCATAAGATCTTCATTTCTTTGAGGACACTTATTGGATCTTTATTATTTTCCATTGGTGATGTCTTATTTGCCTGATTCTTCATGATCCATGTCATTGGTTTCTGCATATTTGAAGGAGAAGACACTCCTTCCAGTCTTTATAGACTGATGTTGGCAGATAATGATCTTGTCCTATCTGTTCCCTGGGTTGATGGTATTACACCCCTGGAATCACAGTTGTGCTGTGTTGGAGCTGAATCATGAAGTTATTGCTGCAGTGGGTACTCACTTTGCATGCTTCTAACAAGAGACTCAGGCAGACATAGATCCTCTCTGGTACCTAGGTGGACTGGAGTGCCTCCAGGACTTTGTTCGCTAGGGTGGCACTGGGCCAAGTGCTCACCTCAGGGACTGCAATTAGGTCTTTTGACAGTGGGTAGCTATCACCAAGTGATCAGACCTGTGTGACTCTCATCGGGTCCTTGGGCAGATGGGAGTTCTCCCTGACTAAAGCTGGGATGGGGCTGGTGCCTAGTTACAGGGCCATTTCAGGATCTGTAGTCAGATTGAGTTTAATGGGTTTACCTCCAGAGGCTCTTGGACTGCAGCCATGAGGGGCTACACCTGGGTCACAGGCCACCTCAGGTTACACTCCCAGGCCCAAAGTCCTCTGGTTTATTACCTTAGACACTGGTGAACATGACTCCTCCCAGGACCCTTGGCTTATGGTGCTGGTGACAGGACCAATATCAAACAGGACTATAACTGAGTCTACAAGGATATATAGTTATTTCCCGGTCAGTAACCAATATGGCAGAGTTTCAGACAGCTAGGGGAAGGCCTGACTTCTCAACATATCCCTCGTGATCTTGGACTCTACCTAAGCTTCACAGTCTCTTTATTTTATGTCAAAGCTCACACAAATAAACTTTTCTCCCTGAATGGCTATCAAACTCCTGTGGCTGAGGAGTACTATAAATGGAGATCCTCCTTATTCTACCATGTAGCTGATGTCATTGTGTTGGCAAGCTTTTGAGTGCTGATTTAGTCTCCTTACTTGTTATAGTTCTGTTCAGATATGAGATTTCTTCATGATTCAGTCTTGGTAAGTTGTATGTTTTAAAGAATTTATCCATTCCTTCTAGATCACCTAATTTGTTGTCCTTTCATTGTTTATAATACGGTAGTCTTTTTTGACCTTTTATACGTCTGTGGCATCAGTTGTAATGTCTTCTCTTTCATTTCTTATTTTATTTGAGTCTTTGTTGTTGTTGTTGTTGTTGTTAGTCTGGCTAAGGGTGTGTCAATTTTCTTCATCTCCTCAAAAGATGAAATATTAGTTTCACTGATTTTTTATTTTGCTTTTCTACTCTCTCCACTTCGTTTATGCTGTAATGTTTTTGTTTTAATTTTTTTAATGTTTATTCATTTTTGAGACAGAGAGATAGAGTGCAAGTGAGGGAGGGGCAGAGAGAGAGGGAGACACAGAATCCAAAGCAGGCTTCAGGCTCTGAGCTGTCAGGCCAGAGCCCGATGCAGGGCTCGAACCCACTAACCACCAGACCATGACCTGAGCCAAAGTTGGATACTTAATCAACTGAGCCACCCAGGCACCCCTCTGCTCCAATGTTTATTACTGCCTTTCTTCTTACAAATTTGGGCTGAATTTGTTCTTCTTTTTCTAGTTCCAATGACATGTAAATTCAGGTTGTTTATTTGACATTTTTCTTATTTTTAAATGTAGACATTTTTTGCTATAAACTTCCTTCTTATAACTTCTTTTGTTTCATTTTTTATTATTGTATTTTATTTTAATTCCAGTACAGTTAATATACAGTGTTACATTAGTGTCAGGTTTATAACATAATGATTCAAAAATTCTATATATTACCCAGTGCTCATCACAGGTGCACTCCTTAATCCCCATCACCTATCTTACTCATCTCCTCACCCACTACCCTTTTGGTAGCCATCAGTTTTTTCTCTATAGTTAAGAGACTGTTTTTTGGTTTCTCTCTCTCTCTCTCTCTCTCTCTCTCTCTCTCTCCTTCCTTTGTTCATTTGTTTTGTTTCTTAAATTTGTTTCTTAAATATGAGTGAAATCATACAGTATTTGGCTTTCTCTGGCTGACTTGTTTCACTTGGCATTATACTCTCTGGCTCCATCCATGTTATTGCAAATGGCAAAACCTTTTTTTGCAACATTTCATAAGTTTTCATACGTTGTGTTTTTATGTGTTTAATTTAGTATTTTTTTATGATTTCCCTTTTGATTTCTTTTTGTATTTATTGATTGTACAGGAGTGTGTGGCTTAATTTCCACACATTTGTGAATTTCCCACCATTCCTACCATTATTGGTTTCTAGTTTCATTCTTCCGTGGTCACAAAACATACTTGGTATGATTTTACTTTTTAAATTTGTTAAGACTTGCTATGTGACCTAACACATGATGTGTTCTGTAAAATATTCCATGTGTGTTTGGGAAGAGTGTATGTTCTGCTGCCATTTTGTGGAATAGTCTTCGTGTTTCTTAGGTGCATTTGTTCTTTCTGGATTGATTTTATTGCAGGCTATTTTATCCTGTTGAAAGTGAGAACTTAAAATGTTGAAAGTGAGAACTTGAAATGTTCTAGTATTCTTCCATTGCTGTCTATTTCTTCTTTCAGAACTGTCAATGTTTGCTTTGTATATTTAGGTATTCTGAGATAAAATACATGGGTGCATATATATTTTTAATTTTTATGTTTTCCTGATGAACTATTGCATTTTTCATTATACAGTGATCTTTTTGGGTCTCTTGTCATAATTTTTGACTTAAATACTAATTTGTTTGATTTAAATATAAGCATCTTTGGTCTCTTTTGTTTACCATTTGCATGAAATATCTTTTCCCATCCCTATCCTTTAGCTTCTGTGTGTTCATAAATCTAAAATGGGTTTCTTTTAGGCAACATGTGGTTGGATCTTGTGGAGTTTTTTGTTTGTTTGTTTTATTATTTTTATCCATTACATGATCTATGTGTTTCTTTTGGCATTTAATTATTTTAGGATTAAAGTAAGTATTGATAGGTAAGAGCTTAGTATTGTCATTTTGTTAGTTTTTTTTTTCTGTCAAGCTTGTAGTTCTCTTGTCCCTCTTTTACTCTCTTGCTATGTTCCTTTGTGATTTGCTCATCTTCTTTTGTGCTGATATACTTTGATTTATTTGCCTTTTTCTTTCATGTATATTCTATACTTACTTTCTTTGGGATTGCCATGAGGCTTACATAAAAATATATCTCACAGTTATAAGAGTCTATTTTAAGCTAATAGCATCTTAACCTCAGTTACATACACATATTCTGCACTTTTATCCCCCCTAAACTTTATGTAATAGATGCCACAATTTACACATTTCTATATGTTTCCTTTTTAACAAATTTTAGTAGTTATTGCTATTACTAATACTTTTGTATTTTAATTTTTAGTAAGATAATTTGTGATTAACAAACCACCGCTCAAGTTTTACAGTTTTCTGAATATGGCTGTATATTCACTTTTACTGATGAATTTTATACCTTCACATGTTTTCATGTTGCTGTGTAACATCCTTTTATTTTGACTTGAATTCCCTTGAGAATTTCTTGTAAAGTAGTTCTAGTAGTGAATAACTCCCTCTGTTTTTGTGTATCTGGGAAAGTATTAGTCTCTCCTTCATTTATGAAGTATAGTTGTCAGGTATACTATTCTTGGTTGGCAGCTTATTTTCTTTCAGCTCTTTGACTATATCATAACACACTTTCTGGCTTACCAGGTTTCTGCTGAAAAACCCACCAAAATTTTTATGAGGCTCCCTTGTACATATTGGATCACATTTCTCTTGATGCTTTCAAAATTCGCTTTGACTTGGACTTTCAACAATTTAATTATAATATATCTCTTCATAGCTTTTAACTTCATCCTATTGGAGGTCTTTTGGGATTCTTGAGTCTGAATGCTCTTTTTCCTCTGCTGATTTGGGAATTTTTTAGTCATTAGTCCCTTATAGAAGCTTTCTGATTCTCTCCTCTCCAACTGGGATCTCTGTAATGTCTATTGATTCCCCTGATGGTATCCCACTAGTAACATATATTTCACTTGCTCTTTTTGATTCTTACCTCTTTTTGCTTCTCTGAGTGGATAATTTCAAATTAATCACCTTCGAATTTGCTGATTTTCTCCCCCCTGATTAAGTCAGCTGTTGAAGCTTTTTTACTAATTTTTGAATTTATTGTTTTATATTCTTCAGCTCTAGAATTTATTTTATTCTTTGTTATACTTTGTATCTCTTAGTTGATATTCTCACATTGTTCATGTATTATTTTCATGATTTTATTTAATTGTCTAGCTGTGTTCTCTTGAAATTTACTGAACTTCTTTAGGACACATATTTTGTTTTAATTTTATTTTTTAAATTTGCATCTAAATTAGTTAGCATATAGTGCAACAATGATTTCAGGAGTAGATTCCTTAATGTCCCTTACCCATTTAGCCCATCCCACCTCCCACAAACCCTCCAGTAACCCTCTGTTTATTCTCCATATTTAAGAGTCTCTTATGTTTTGGCCCCCTCCATGTTTTTATATTATTTATGTTTCCCTTCCCTTATGCTCATCTGTTTAGGACACATATTTTATGTTTAATATTTTGTCAAGTAATTCACAAATCTACATTTCTTTAAGGTTGGTTACTGGAAGTTTATTTTGTTCTTTCGATTGTGTAATGTTTCACTCTTCATTGTGTTCATTGTTGCACATTTGAAGCTATTTCTTCAAATTTGAAGAAACAGCTACCTGTCCCAGTCGTTATGGACTCATTTTGACATGCAAAGAACTTCATTCATTAGTTTGGTTTCTATTCTATTACATACTTGGAGACTCTCTAATTTTTCTATGAATATTTCCTCTCTGGACTGCCATGTGTGGATTCCCAATCAGAGGGAATGGCTGCTTTCTTTCATTTTTCAGGATCCCATAACCTGTGTGTGTGTGTGTGCGTGTGTGCGATATCACAAATTATTTATCCATTTATCCACTGATGGTCACCTAGGCTGTTTCCATGTTTCCATAGTTTGACTATTATAAATAATGCTACTATAAACACAAAAGAGCATATACCATTTTGAGTTAGCATTTTTGTTTCCTTTTGATGTATTTTCAAGAATAGAATGGCTAGACAATATGGTAGTTCTATTTCTAATTTCTTGCAGATCTTCCATGGTTTTCCATAGTGGCTGTTCCAGTTGACAAACCCACCAACAATGCATAAAGGTTCCCTTTTCTCCATATCCAGGCCATCATTTGTTATATCTTATATCTTATCTGTTTGATGATGGCCATTTTAACATGTAGGAGGTTATGTCTTATTATGGTTTTGATTGTCATTTCCCTAATGACTGATGATGTTGAGCATCTTTCTGTGGGGAATAAGCTTAGGAATCCCCCAGGTTTTCACCAATGGGTTAGCAAGGCATAAAGAAGTACAAAGCCAGAGGATGCTCATACCTGAGTTTGGGTAAACAAGATGAGGTTAATAAGGATAGAGAAAGGGGGCTTAGGCCCCCAGAATAGAGAGGGGGTGCAGAGCCCCAAGAATAGAGAGGGAGGGGCAACGTCCCCAAAATAGGGAAGTGCAAAGGCACCAATATAGAACATAGGTATAGGAAATAAGCAAGCTTAGATATTCAGGGTGGAAGCACACCCTCCCAATTTAGCACTATAGCAGAAAGGTGCTTTCACAGGAGGAAAGGACCAAGTTAGGTAAATAGGTAAATTGGGCTACTGACTGCTTTGCTGCAGGCGTAGAAGCCTAGTGCTGAGATGATTAACAAAAGAAAGGTGCCTTGTTAACTCTGAGGTTATTTCCCCTACCTGTCTCATCTCCTAGGCTAGCTAAGATAAACAGAGGTGGTGCCTCATGTCCGCTGTAAACAACCTTCTGCCCAACTGCCCAGTGTCAGGATTTTGCTTTGTATTAACCCAAACCCCTAATCCCAAATATCTTCAAGACCCTCTTTCCCTCACTTCCACAAGTTAATGTTCACAGATTCATTGTCTCTTTGTGCATGTCCATACCCATGTTTGTAAGACTCTGATCCTAATAAAAATGGGGCAAAGACCCTTATTCGGGGCTCTTGTCTTTTCCCAGACATTAGCCATCTCTCATTTTTCATCCTGCATCCCACTCTCTTGTTAGACAAGAGAGAACTTTAGACCCAGAGTCTATGACATCTTTCTATGTGCTTTTTGGCCATTTATATATCTTCTTTGGATAAAGATCGATTCATGTATTTTGCCAATTTTTAAATTGGGTTATTTGTCTTTTTGAAATTGAGTTGTGGAAAATGAAAAATAGACCTACCTTATGACCCAGTAATAGCACTGCTAGGAATTTACCCAAGGGATACAGTAGTTCTGATGCACAGGGGCACTTATACCCCAATGTTTATAGCAGCACTGTCAACAATAGCCAAATTATGGAAAGAGCCTAAATGTCCATCAACTGATAAATGGATAAAGAAATTGTGGTTTATATACACAATGGAATACTACGTGGCAATGAGAAAGAATGAAATATGGCCCTTTGTAGCAACGTGGATGGAACTAGGGAGTGTTATGTTAAGTGAAATAAGTCATACAGAGAAAGACAGATACCATATGTTTTCACTCTTATGTGGATCCTGAGAAACTTAACAGAAGTCTATGGGGGAGGGGAAGAAAAAAAAGAGGTTAGAGAGGGAGAGAGCCAAAGCATAAGAGCCTCTTAAAAACTGAGAACAAACTGAGGGTTGATGGGGGGGTGGGAGGGTGGAGAGGGTGGGTGATGAGTATTGAGGAGGGCACCTTTTGGGATGAGTACTGAGTGTTGTATGGAAACCAATTGGACAATAAATTTCATATTTAAGAAAAAGAAATTGAGTTGTGGGAGTGCTTTAAATATTTTGGATATTAGCTCTTTATCAGGTATAGACTTTGTGAATAATATTTTCCTCATTTTGTACGCTGTCACTTCATTTTTTTTATTGTTTCTATTGGTGTGCAGAAGCATTTTAGTTTGAGGTAGTCCTACTTGTCTAATTTTGATTGTGTTGCTTGTGCTTCTAGGAGATTCATGGTTTCAGGTTTTCCATTTAAGTCTTAAATCCATTTTGAGTTAAAATGTGTGTATGGTATAAGAGAGAGGACTAGTTTCATTCTTTTATACGTGAATATACCATTTTCTCAGCACGATTTATTGGAGACAGTATCTTTTCTTCATTGAGTATTCTTGGCTCCCTTGTCAAATATTAATTGATAGAATATGCTTGGGTTTATTTCTGGCCTCTCAATTCTGCTCCATTGATCTATGTGCTTGTTTTTAAGCCAGAACTGTAACATTTTGATTTAAACACCTTTGTAGTATAGCTTGAAATTAGAATGCATGATGCTTCCAAATTTATTCTTTTTCAGGATTGTTTGGCTATTCAGGGTCTTTGGTAGTTCCATATAAATTTTAAGAGTGTTATTGATATGTCAAAAATTAAGGACATCAGAATATTGATAGGGGTTATATTGAATCTATATATGGTTTCTGGTAGTATTGACACTATAAAAATAATTCCTCGGATGCATGAACATGGGATACCTTTCCATTTTGGACGGTGTCTTTTTTTTATGTATTTCATCAGTGTCTTGTGTAGAGATCTTTGTCAATGCAGAGATCAATGTCTTTCAGTGTAGAGATCTTTCACTTCCTTGGTTAAGTTTATTTCTAAGTAGTGTTTTTGCTGCTGTTGTGAATGGGATCATTTCCTGTTTCTTTGTCAGATAATTTGTTCTTAGTGTACAGAAACACTAGTGACTTTTTGTCTGTTTTTGATGAAGTAGAGTTGACACACAATAATCCATTAGTTTCAGATGTACAACATAAGGATGCAACAAGTTGAGACTTCATGCTATGCTCACCACAAGTGTAGCTACCGTCTATCACCATACAACGCTATTACAATACCATCGACTATATTACCTGTGCTGCACCTTTCATTCCCATGACTTATTTCAAAACTGGAAGTCTGAATCTCTCACTCTCCTTCACTCATTTTGCCCATCCCACCCCCCAATCCATGCCTCTCTGGCAACCATTATTGTTCTCTGAATTTATGGGCCTGTTAATGCTTTTCATCTGTCTTATTATTCATTTTTAAAATTCAATATATAAGTGAAATCATATGGTATTTGTCTTTCTCTAACTTATTTTACCTAGCATAATAACCTCTTGGTCCATCCATGGAGTCACAAATGGCAAGATATCATTATTATTATTATTATTATTATGGATGACCAGTGTTCCATTGTATGTAGTTATCTTCTTCATCCATTCATCTATCAATAGACACAGGTTGCTTTCATATCTTGGCTATTGTAAACAATGCAGCAGTAAACATAGAAATGCAGATATCTTTTTGAATTGGCATTTTCATTTTCTTTAAGTAAATACCCAGTAGTGGAATGACTATATCATTTGCTATTTCTATTTTTACTTTTTGAAGAACCTTTATGATGTTTTATGCAGTGAATGCACCAATCACCAATAGTGCAGAAGGGGTCCTTTTTCTCCAAATTGTCACCAACCCGTTTATTTTTGGTCCTTTTGATTGTAGTCATTCTGACAGGTGTCAGGTGATATTGTGTTTTGATTTTCATGTGTATAATGATTAGTGATGTTGAGCAGTTATTTGTCTGCTGGCCCTCTGTATTTTTTTTAGGAAAAAATGTCTTTTCAAGCCCTATGCCCACTTTTTGGTGTTTTGTTTTTAAAGATATGTATATATTTTATATTAGCCCCTTAATGGGTATATTGTTTGCAAATATCTTCTCCCACTCAGTAGATTGCCTTTGAATTTTGTTGGTGGTTTCATTAAAAAACTTTTATTTTCATGTAGTTCCAATAATTTGTTTTTGCTCTTGCTTCTCTTGCCTGAGTAGCGATATCTTAAAAAAATGTTGAGACTGCCTATGTCAAAGTAATTACTGCCAGAACCTTGGGAAGATGGCAGAGTAGGAGGAAACTAAGCTCACCTTGTCCCACATTTACAACTAGATATTACAATAAGACTGTCAGAGCAAACTCCACAACTAAATGCAGAGAATTTATTGTGTTAATGCCACATTTACCCCACCCAACTGCTGTGCACACAGATGCCATGCACCCCAAGCTGCCATTACCCTCTGCTTCATGCCATGCCCCAACTGCCACCCAGATGTGAGAGGTCTGGCCTAATCTAGTAGCTCTGTTCAAATTTTGCTAACACCATTACTCTGCCCCCAAACCCCTCTGTAGTCATGCCCCCTCAGAACGAGCCCACCTGCATCTCACTAACATCACAGACAGCAAGCACAGATCACAATCAGCAAAGATCTCATGCAGACATCTGGACTGAAGGGAAAAGCAACTCAGACACAATAGCAGGATGCAAACAGCACACATAGGAGACTCCACTGAAGTGCCAGGTTCAGGTGAGCAGGGGATTCTGTACGGCAGGGCACTACAGGAACTCTTCTTCATAAAGCCACTACTTTCAAGAGCAGAGGACATAGCTGACCTTCCTAACACACAAAAACAGTCACAGAGAGGTAGACAAAATGAGGAGACAGAGAAACGTATCCCAAATAAAAGAACAAAACAAAACCACAACAGGATATCTAAGCAAAGGAGAAATAAGTAGTAAGCCTGATACAGAATTTCAAGTAATGATCACAATGATACTCACTGGATCTCAGAAAAGGGTGGAGGGCATCAGGTGAGACCCTTAGCAAAGAGATAAAAAATAACATATCAGAAATGAAGAACTCAATAAGTGGAATTAATAAATACAACAGATGGATTAAATAATAAGTTATAGGAAACAGAGGAGCTTATCAGAATAATGTAAAGAAATTGAGCTGAACAGGTAAGAGGTGAAGCTGCAAAATGAGAATAGACTTAGAGAAATCAGCAACTCCACGAAGCATAACATTCACATTATAAGGATCCCAGAAAGAGAAGAGAGAGAAAGGAGGGAAGAAAATATATTTCAAGAAAGAATAGCAGAAAACTTCCAAATCTGGGAAGGGAAACAGATTGATGAGGCACAGAGATCTCCCAACAAATTCAACCAAATCCCAAGATACATAGTAATTAAAATGACAAAGACAGTGATAAATAACTTTAAAATTGCAAGAGAAAAGAACACAGTTACATACAAAGGAAACCCTGTAAGCAATGCTATCTGATGATTCTTTAGCAGAAACTTTGTAGGCCAGAAAGGAGTGGAAAAATGTACTCAAAGTGTCAAAAGCAAAATTCTGCAGCCAAAAATACTTTATCCAGAAAGGCTATCATTCAGAATAGAAGAATGAATAAAGAGTTCCCAGACAGGGGTGCCTTGGTGGCTCAGTCGGTTAAGCATCTGACTTGGGCTCAGGTCATGATCTCACTGCTTGTGAGTTCAAGCCCTACATTAAGCTCTGTTCTGACAGATCAGAGCATGGAATCTGCTTCAGATTCTGTGTCTCCCTCTCTCTCTCTGCTCCACTTCCACTAGTGCTCTGTCTCTCAAAAATAAATAAACATTAAAAAAAAACCAGTTCCTTGTAAAAACAAACCTTAATAGAATTCATGACAATTGAACAAGTGCCACACGGATTTTTAACAGGGATTCTGTGAGTGGAAAACAAAAGCCATAAGTAAAAGAAAAATAGGAAGCTTCTTTAGAAAGGAGGAGCCAAGATGGTAGAATAGCATGGAAGTTTTTTGTGTGTCTTGCATCCATGAAATACAGCCAGACCAACAGTAAACCATCCTATACACCTAGAAAACTGATTGGAGGATTAACACAACAATCTGCACAACCTGAACCACAAAATTCAGCAGTTAGCATGGAGAAGTGAACTTCGGGAGTGAGAGGTGCAGGAAGGGAGGTACTTTTGTGAGCAGAGAGAGGAAGGAGACTGGGTGGGGGGAGAATACAGGAAAAGCACCCCTCCCCAAAAGCAGCTGGAGAGAAAGTGGAAAATTGGAAACAGCCACAGGGACTAAACTAAAAAGGGAGAAAGGAGAAAGGAGAGGATTTAAATTCCATTAAGACTGCAAACAAGGGGAGCGCAAAGGCTGCAACTACACAGCTCCATACCTGGCGGTGCTCTAGTGGGAAGGGCAAATCCCCAGGAACAGAGTGGGGTCCAGGAAGATCTCGGGCCACACAGGGAAAAGCGGTTCCACTACTGGAGGGAAATTTTGTAGAGACTGTTGAGGCCACCTGGTCCCAGCAGACCCCAGAGAATGGCCACATTTGCTGGTGCTGGAACAAGGTCATTAAGGGTGAATCCTGGTGCCAGATGTGTGTTGTGATCTTCCATAACCCCGAAACGCTGCTGCTACACTATCTTGCAAACTTTCTCTGGGCAGGCTGGCACCTGGCCACAGTCTCCAGGCACCAGCAGCAGCAGGGTCCAGGAAGCATTTTTGAGTGCAGCTGACATTCAGCCATTGCTCAGTGAGACCCTCCCACAGAGGAGCAGAATGGGTCAAAGCTGCAGTCCTTCAGAAGTAAGGGGCCAGGGGAAGCAGCCCCATCTTAGACAAAACTCGGAGAGAGGTACTGCCTGGGGCCTGGTCACGGAGAGTGAAAAAGAGGGGAGTGTATGAATGTTGAAGACAGAGGACAGGTGTGTGATTGCTGATCTGGGAGAACAGACTGGGTAGGTGGATGGTTCCATTTTCACTGCTCCCACGCATGTGCATACTCACCTACAGATGCCACAACACTCCACCTCAGTAGGCTAGCAGCCGCATCTAGTGGAAAGTGGAGCCCTTACACTGAGCTCCACCCACCTGGGCCAACCTTGTTCTACAAGAACACAAGTCTCACCACCAGCTTAGTTTATGGGCTATAAAGCTCTACATAGACTGACTTCTAGGGGAAAACAAAGTAATTTCAGTCCTACTTTAATCTGTTAGCAGGTCCATCTATTAACTTTTCTTTATTTTTTTCTCCTTTACACTTCTTTTTCTTGAATACAGAAAGAGAAAAAAATTCATTTATATTTTCAATTTTTATTAAAAATATTTTTCTTGATTTTTTTTACTATATTTTTTTACTTTTGTGTATTTTTTTTCAAATTCTATTTTACTTCAATCATTTTACTTTAGTCTACTTCAGTGTATTCACCTTTTCAAATTTTCAAACAATCAACTTTTTTTTTCTTTCACCTTTTTTCTATTTTTCAACAATCAGTAAAACTAAAAGGCAACTGACAGAATGGGAGAAGATATTTGTACACTACATATCAGATAAAGGGTTAGTATCCAAAATCTATAAAGAACTTATCAAACCCAACACCCAAAAAACAAAGAATCCAGTGAAGAAATGGGCAAAAGACATGAACAGACACTTTTCCAAAGAAGACATCCAGATGGCCAACCGACACGTGAAAAAATGCTCAACTTCACTCATCATCAGGGAAATACAAATCAAAACCACCATGAGATATCACCTACACCTGTCAGAATGGCTAACATTAACAACTC
Source organism: Felis catus (assembly GCF_018350175.1). Classification (NCBI taxonomy): domain Eukaryota; kingdom Metazoa; phylum Chordata; class Mammalia; order Carnivora; family Felidae; genus Felis; species Felis catus. The sequence continues at coordinate 50,113,090 of NC_058386.1, read as the reverse complement.
AGGCAACAACAGATGTTGGCGAGGATGCGGAGAAAGAGGATCTCTTTTGCGTTGTTGGTGGGAATGAAAGCTGGTGCATCCACTCTGGAAAACAGTGTGGGGGTTCCTCGAAAAACTAAAACTATAACTACCCTATGACCCAGCAATTGCACTACTAGGCATTTATCCAAGGGATACAAGTGTGCTGTTTCAAAGGGACACATGCACCCCTATGTTTCTAGCAGCACTATCAACAATAGCCAAAGTATGGAAAGAGCCCAAATGTCCACCAATGGATGAATGGATAAAGATGATGTGGTATATATGGAGTATTCCATTTCCAATGGAGTATTACTCAGCAATTAAAAAGAATGAAATCTTGCCATTTGCAACTTCATGGATGGAACTGGAGGGTATTATGCTAAGTGAAATTAGTCATAGAAAGACAAAAATCATATGACTTTACTCATATGAGGACTTTAAGAGACAAAACAGATGAACATAAGGGAAGGGAAACAAAAATAATATAAAAACAGGGAGGGGGCAAAACAGAAAAACTCATAAATATGGAGAACAAACTGAGGGTTACTGGAGGGGTTTTGGGAGGGGGTATGGGCTAAATGGGTAAGGAGAAGTAAGGAATCTACTCCTGAAATCATTGTTGCAGTATATGCTAACTAATTTGGGTGTATATTTTTAAAAATAAAAAAATTATATATATATATATGTATATATATATATATATATAGGAATCCCAAGAGCAAGTAGAAAAAAGTCAGGAAATGACAAAATAAAAGGATGTACAATATGCAACAAGTGTCTGAAATGTGGATGGGAGAATAGTAAATAATAAGTTCAAATGTAAGTGACTATCAGCTTAATATACACTGCTCTATGCAGAAGACAAAGAAATAAAACAGTAGCATATATGCGAAAAATAAAGAGTAAGAAAACCAAGTATATTACTGAAAGAAAACCAGCAATCCATGAAGGAGAGAAAGGGAAGAAAGGATCAGAGAAAAACTACATAAACAACCAGAAAACAAGTAACAAAATGGCAATAAATACCTATTTATCAATAGTCACTTTGAATATAAATGTGTTTAATATTCCAATGAAATGACATGGAGTGAGAGAGTGGGGAAACAAAAAACATACACAAGACCTATCTATATGCGGCTTACAAGAGACTCATTTAAGACGTAAAGACACCTGCAGATTGAAAGTGAGTGGATGGAGAAATATTTACCATGTAAATGGACATCAAAAGAAAGCTGAAGTAGCAATGTATATACCAGACATAATAGACTCAAAAACAAAGTCTATAAGAGACAAAGAAGAAGCATATATAATAAAGGGGGGCAACCCAACAAGAGAATATAACAATTGTATATATATATATATATATATAGCCAACGTGGAAGCACCCTAATACATAACACTGTTAATAACAAACATAAAGGAACCAATTGATAGTAATAGAGTAATATTAGGGGTTTTTAACGCCCCACTTACCTCAATATGCAGAACGTTCAACAGATGCATTCAACAGATATCCTCAGGACATTCCATCCTAAAACAGCACAATACACATTTCTTTCAAGAGCACACAGAACATTCTCCAGGATAGATCACATATTAGGCCAAAACGACACTAACCAAAAAGATTCAACAAGTTCAAAATGATCAAAGCCAGACCATGTATCCATTCTGACTATAACACTATGAAGTTAGAAATCAACAACATGAAAAAATCTGGAAAAAAACAACAAATACAAGGAGATTAAATAACGTGCTACTAAACAAAAAATGGGTCAACCAAGAAATCAAAGAAGCAATCAAAATTGACATGGAATCAAATGAAAATGAAACCACAAGAGTCCAAAATCTTTGGGATTCAGAAGAAAGTTTAAAGCAATGAAGATCTATCTCAAGAAACAAACAAACAAACAAAATATCTCCAATAAACAACCTAACCTTATGTCTGAAAGAACTAGAAAAGGAACAACAGCAGAAGGAAAACCAAAAAGCAGCAGAAGGAAGGAAATAATAAAGATTAGAGCAGAAAAACAATGATATATACACAAACAAAAAAATAGGACACATCAATGAAACCAGGAATTGGTTCTTTGAAAAGATCAACATTGATAAACTTCTAGCCAGATTCATGATAATCAAAAAAGAGAAAAGGCTAAAAAAAATCACCAATGGAGGAGAAAGGACAATGAACCCCACAGAATTACACACAATTATGAGATGATATTATGAAAAAGTACATATCAAGAAATTAGACAGACTAGAAGAAATGGATAAATTCCTAGATAAAATGACCTACCAAAACCGCAGCAGGAAGATAGAAAATTTGAACAGGCTGATTATCAGCAAGGAGATTGAATCAGTAATCAAAACGCTCCCAAAATACAAAAGCTGAGGACAAAATGGCTTCACAGGCAAAACCACCAAACATTTAAGGAAGAGTTATACCTATTCTACTCAACCTCTTCCAACAAATACAAGGAAAACTTCCAAATTCATTCTATGAGGCAAGTATCACCTTAAAACCTAAACCAGATAAAGACACCACACAGACACAGACACACACACACACACACACACACACACACACACACACTGCAGGCCAATATCTTTGAACATAGATGCAAAGATCCTCCACCAAATACCAGTAAACAGAATCCAGCAATATATTAAACAGATAATTCATCACTATCAAGTGGTATTTACTCCTGAGATGCAAGGGTGGTTCAATATTCACAAAGCAATCACTGTGATACTCACTTTAATAAGAGAAAGGATAGAAAAGATATGATCATCTCAATAGATGCAAAAAAAAAAGCATTTGAAAAAGTATAGCAATCATTCATGACAAAAACCACCAACAAAAATAGCTTTAGAGTAAACAGCAACATAATAAAGGCCATATATGAAAAACCCACAGTGAACCTCATACTCAATGGGGGAAAAGCTGAGAGCTTTCCCCCTAAGTGTGGGGGGAAAGAATGTCCACTCTCACCACTTTTATTCAACATAGTACTGGAAGTTCTAGACACAGAAATCAAACAACAAAAAGAAACAAAAGGAAACCAAATCAGTATAGAAGAAATAAAGCTTTCATTATTTTCAGATGAGATGATACAGAGAAAAATCTAGCAACACCACCAAAAAAATCAGTAGACCTGATAAATGAATTTAGTAAATTTGCAGGATACAAAGTCAATGTGAAGAAATCTGTTGAATTTCTGTACACTAATAATGAAGCTGCAGAAGGAGAAATTTAAAAAACAATCCCATTTGAAATAGCATGAAATATAATAGAATAGCTAGAAATAAACCTCATCAAAGGGGTGAAAGACCTGAACTCTGAAAACTATAAAACATTAATGAAAGAAATTGAATATGATGGAGGGAAATGGAAAAAAATGTAAGAGAAATGCTCATGGATTGGGAGAACAAATATTGCTCAAGTGTATACACTATCCAAAGTAATCTATAGATTTATTACAACCCCTATCAAAACACCAAAAACGTTTTCCACAAAACTGTGACAAAAAACATCCTAAAGTCTATATGGAACCACAAAAGATTCCAAATACCCAACACAATTTTGAAAATGAAAAGTAAAGTTGGAGGTGTCACAATTTGGAAGACCAAAGTTATATTGTAAAGCTGTATTAATACTCAAAAGAGTATAGTAGGGGTACAAAAATAGACACATAAATCAATGGAACAGAATAGAAAACCCAGGAATGAACCCACAATTATATGGTTAACTAACTTTCCACACTGAAGGAAAGAATATGAAAAGAGAAAAAGTCTGTTCAACAAAGGTTGGGAAAATTGGACAATTTCATGCAAAAGAATGAAACTGGACCACTTTCTTACACCGTACACAAAAATAAACCCCAAATGCATTAAAGACCTAAATGTGATACCTGAACCCATAAAAATCCTAGAAGAGAGTAGAAGCAGTAATTTCACTGACATTGACTGTAGCAACTTTTTCTAAATGTGTCTCCTGGGTCAAGGAGAAAGGCAAATAAACCATTTGGGGCTACATAGAAATAAAAAGCTTTTTTTTACATTGAAGAAAACAATCAACAAAACTAAAACACAAACTACTGAAAAGGAGAAGATATTTGCAGATGACATATAATATATAATGTTAGCATCCAAAATATATAAAGAACTTATAAAATTCAACACCCAAAAAACAAATAACAATTTAAAAAGTCGGCAGAACACATCTATTTCTCCAAACAAGGCATCCTGATGGCCAAGAGACACATGAAAAGATGCCCAACGTCACTCATCATCAGGGAAATACAAATCAAAACTACAATGAGATATCACCTCACACCTGTCAGAATGACTAAAATCAACAACGCAAGAAACAACAAGTATGGGTGAAGATGTGGACAAAAAGGGACTCTGTTGCACTATGGGTGGGAATGCAAACTGGTGCAGCCATCCTGGAAAACAGTATGGAGGTTGCTGAAAAAGTTAAAAATAGAACTACCCTATGATCCAGCAATTGCACTACTGGATATTTACTCCCAAAATACAAAAACACTAATTCAAAGTGATACATGCACCTCTCAGTTTATAGCAGCATCAACTACAATAGCGAAATTATGGAAGCAGTGCAAGTATCCATCGACTGATGAATGTATAAAGTTGTGGTGTGTGTGTGTGTGTGTGTATACAAACACACACACACACACACATATATATACATATACATACAATGGAATATTACTCAGTGATCAAAAAGAATGAAATCTTTCCATTTGCAACCATGTGGGTGGACCTAGAGTATATTATGCTAAGTGGAAAAAGTCAGAGAAAAACAAATATCATATGATTTCACTCGTATGTGGAATTAAACAAAACAGATGAACACAGAGAAAGGGAAGGAAAAATAAAATAATATAAAAACAGAGAGAGAGGCAAACCATAAGAGACTCTTTACTATAGAGAACAGAGGTTTGATGGAGGGGAGGTGGGTGGGGATGTGCTAAATGGGTGATGGGCGTTAAAGAGGGCACTTGTTGGAATGAGCACTGGGTATTATATTTAAGTGATGAACCATTAAATTCTAGTCTGGAAACCAATGATATGCTATATGTTAGCTAACTTGAATCTAAATTTAAAAAAGAGGAGGAAGAAGAAAAAAAATGGTCTATATACAATGGAATATTTTCAGTCATCAAAAAAATGCAATTGTGCCATTTTCAGTGACATAGATGGACCCTGAGTGTATAACGCTGAGTGAAATAAGTGATTTCAAAGGAAACAAATATGTGATTTCACTCACATGTGGAATTTGAAAAACAAACCACCACCAATAACAAGAAAAAAAAGGAGCAAAGAAAAAAAAGTGTGGGAGACAAACCAAGAATCAGACCCTTAACTGTGGAGAACAAACTGATGGTTACTAGAGGGAAGGTGGGTGGGGGATGGGTAAAAATGGCAATGAAGTTTAATGAATGCATGTGTTCTGATGAATCCTATGTGATGAAAGGAATTGCTGAATCACTATATTGTAAACCTGAAACTAATATAACACTGTATGTTCACCATAATGGAATATAAAATAAAACAAAATTAAGTTTATTAAAAAAAACATAAAAGTTACATACTGCCTATTTTTACATCTAGAAATTTTATCTTTTCAAGTCTTACATTTAAGACTGGAATCCATTTTGAGGGGCGCCTGGGTGGCTCAGTTGGTTAAGCAACTGAATCTTGATTTTGGCTCATGTTATAGTCTCGCATTTCATGAGTTTGAGCCCCACATCAGAGTATGTGCTGACAGTGCAGATCCTGTTTGGGATTTTCTCCTTTCCTCTCTATGCCCCTTCCACACTCTCTCTTTCAATCAATAAATAAGCCTAAGTAAAACAAACTTAAAACAATTTTTTTAAAAAAGACCATAATCCATTTTGAGTTTTTGTCTATGGTGTAAGAAAGTTTTCCACTTTCATTCTTTTGCATGTAGTTAACCAGGTTTCCCAGAAAAATTTATTGAAGACTGTCTTTTCCCCATTGTATATTCTTGCCTCCTTTGCATAGATTAATTGGCCATGTAAGTGTGTGTTTATTTCTATGTTCTCTATTCTGTTCCACTGATCTATGCATCTGTTTTTGTGCCAGTACCATATTTTTTTTGTAGCACAGATTCATAGTATATCTTGTGGTGGATATTTTCTATCTTTGCATTGTATATTAAATCTGTAGCTTTCTTTAACGAATAAAGACATTTTTACAATATTAATTATTCCAATCTACTAGCATGGAATATCTTTTCCTTTGCTTGTGTCGTCTACAGTATTTTTCATCAAGGTCTTATACATTTCAGAGGATAGATAGTTCACCTACTTGGCTGAGTTTATTCCTATGTATTTTATTTTTTTGTTGTTGAAATTGTACATGAAATTTGTTTTTTGTACATGTTTTTTGTACATGACATTTTGTCTTTCTGTAACTTTGTTACTAGTGTATAGAAATGCGATCAACTATGTATTAATTTTGTACCTTGCAAATTTACTGAATTCATTTATTCTAATAGTTTTTCTTTTTGGTTGACTCTTTAGGATTTTCTATGTATAACATCATGTCATCTCCAAATACTGACATTTTAACTTCTTCCTCACCAATATGGATGACTTTTCTTTCTTTCTTTTTTTTTTTCTCTGATTGCTGCAACTAGGATTACCAGTACTATACTGAATATAAATAAGTGTTGAGAGTGGAGATTCTTATGTTGTTCCTAATCTCAGAAGAAAATCTTTCAGGTTTTCACCATTAAGTATGATGATATATATGTGGTTTATTTTTGTTTGATTTGATTTGATTTGATTCCCAATGTAGTCATAGTAGCTTCAGATGTGTAATATAATGATTCAACAATTCTGTATATTACTCAGTGCTCATAAAGGTAAGTGTATTCTCAATCCTTTTTAATTATTTCACCCATCCATCTACTGGGCTCCTCTCTGGTAACCATGTATTTGTTCTCTCTAAATAACAGTCCGGTATTTTGTTGTTGTTGTTTTTGTTTTTGGTTCTTCTTTTCCCCTTTGTTCATTTCTTTTGTTTTATAAATTCCTCATATATGTGAAGTTATATGGTATTTGTCTTTTTCTGACTGGCTTATTTTGCTTAGCATTGTACTCCCTAGATCAATCAATGTTGTTGCAAATGGCAAGATTTTATTCTTTTATTATGGCAGAATAATATTCCATTGCATGCAGATTAATTGCCCATAATTAATCTACGGCCAATTGACCTTTGGTAATGGAGGTGAGAATATGCAATGGGAAAAAGAAAATATCTTCAACAAATGGTGTTGGGAAAACTGGACAGCTATATACAAAAGAATGAAATTGTACCACATCCTACACTATACACAAAAATAAATTCAAAATGGATTAAGGATTTAAGTGTGAGACCTGAACCCATAAAAGTCCTGTAAGAGAATACAGACAGTAATTTCACTGACATCGGCCATAACAACATCTTTCTAGTGTGTCTCCTGAGGCAAGGAAAACAAATGTAAAAATAAACTATTGAGATGACATCAAAATAAAAAGCTTTTGTTCAGCAAAAGAAACAACCAACAAAACTAAAAGACAACTTTGTGAATGGGATAATATATTTGCAAATGACATATCCAATATAGAGATAGTATCCAAAATATATAAAGAACTTATATAAATCAACACCAAAAATCAAACAAAACTATTAAGGAAATGTGAGGTTTTCACATATGGCTTATATTATGTGGAGGAATGTTCCCTCTCAATCCACTTTATTGAGGTTTGTTGGAAGATGTCAGTAGAGTAGGAGAATCCTAACGTGCTTCTTCCCAGGAATGCTACTGGGTAACCATCAAGTCATTCTAAAAATCCCATAAATTGACCTGAAGATTAGAAAAACAGACTCCACAAGTAGGTAGAGAAGATGCCATATCAAAGAAGGAAGAATGGAGACATGGTTATGGAGAGAAATAGATCATGGCCACTGCAGTGAACTACAGTCCCAGAGAAGGGTGAGAGATACATAACACATAGTGGAGCACACACAGGGAATGAATACCCATAGCAATTGGCTTGCAAAGTGAGAGGGACCAAATTTTGTGAGTTCTGGCAATGAGCTGAACTTAAAGCCTGGTGTTCTAAATTTCAGAAGGTTTGGATCAGGGAGAGCCTGAAGGGTATTGTGTGCTCTTGCAGAGAATTCAGGAAAGCATTTCATGGATATACAGTATGGAAACAGTGATCTGAAAGTGCCTAGGCCACATAGTAGGGAGATCATTCACTCATCTTGAAGTGCATCCTAGAGAGACAACATTCTCAGAGAGAATCCTCCAGGAACAAAGGAACTAGCTGGTTACATGTCCCTCCCCCTCCCTTCAGCCAATGCACAGGGACACCTGCAGGAACCAATTAAGTTCCCACACTCACTACCTAACTTGTTTGCAACAAGCCCTGCCCCCATGCACTTTGGTGGAACACCCCATCCCAGTCATGCTTGCTTCAATCTTAGTGTGACAGGTCTGATCTCACAAAAGACCTGCCCAAACCTCTGCTCACACCATGTCCCCTGACATGGATGTTATGCTGATCCTTGGTTCACCAAATGTGGTGACAGGTCTCATTTCACAAACAGATGGGAACACACTCAGTTAAAATGCAGTACACCCAGGCCATGGACCAAACACTGCTCACAACAGGCAAAGAGAGCCTACCCAGATGACTGGCCTGAAGGATAAAGCAGCCAGGACAAGATAGCATAAAACACACAGCATACTTTGGAGACACTCCCAGAAGTGCCAAGCCCTGGGGAACAGAGGACACTACATGGCAAGGCTTTACAAGACCTTTTATTATTAAGGCTATTACCCTCAAGAGCAGGAAACATAGTTAACTTTCCTGACACATAGAAACAGGCACAGAGACTTGGCCAAAATGAGAAGACAGAGAAATTTATCCCCTTGAAAGAAAAGACCAAGGCCACAGCCAGAGACCTAAGAGAAACAGATATAAGTAACATGCTTGATAGATGATTTAAAATAATGATCATAAGGATATTGGACTTGAGAAAAAACTGGAAGACATGATTGAGACAACACAGAGATAATGAATAACATAGCATAGATAAAGTGCTCAATAAACAAAATAAGAAACACACTTGATGGAATTAACAGCAGGCTGGAAGAAACAAGGGAACAAATTAATGACCTAGAAGACAGAGTAACGGAAATTAATCAAGCTGAACAAAAGAGAGAAAAAAGAACTATGCAAAATGAGGATGCACTTAGGGAACTTAGTGACTCCATTAAGCGTAATAACATTATTACAAAAGTCCAGAAGAAGGGAGAAAAAAAGGGGGCAGAAAGTTTATTTGAAAGAATAATAATGGATGAACACAGAGAACCCCCAACAAAATCAGCAAAAGCAGGCCAGCACCAAGACATACTGTAATTCAACTGGCAAAATATAGTGATAAAGAAAAATCTGAAAAACAGCAAAACAAGACAGTAACATACTAGGAAAATCTCATAAGGCTATCATCAGATTTTTCAGCTGAAACCTCCCAATCCAAAAGCGAGTGGCATGATATATCCAAATAGAAACTCAATCAGCTAGAGGGCCAAGATAGCAGAGCAGCTAGAAGTTCTCTGCTTCTCTCATATCTGAAATGCAACTAGATCAGCAACAAATCATTTTGCACAACTAGAACATTGATCTGAGGATTAACACAACAATCTGCATAACTTGTGCCACAGAAATTTTCAGGTACATGGTGCATAGAGGTGAACTGGGGGAGAGAAAAGCTGCAGAGGGTAGGGAACTGTTTTTGTTTGTGGAAAGAGGGCAGAGATGGGACAGAGTACAGGAAAAGCACTCACCCCAAAAGCAGCTGGAGAGAAAGAGAAAGAGTGGAAACATCCACAAGGGTCTGAACAAGAAAGGAAGAAAGGAGAAAGGACAAGGAATGAATACTGCTAGGAATCTATAAACAGGGTAGTGCAGAGTCAGCAATTCCACAGCTTGATCCCTGGTGGTGCTCTGTTGGGAAGGGTGAATCTCCAGGAGCAGACAGTGAGGTATGAGGGGTCCTAAGGCCACACAGAGAGACGTGGTTCCCCTGCTAGGAGGACATTTGGTAGAGGCTGTGTGGTCTTCCATAGGGAAAAGGTCCTAGTGGACCCCAGAGAACAGCCACACTTGCTGGTGTTGGAACAAGGATGTTAGGGTGCAGTGAACACTGGCACCAGTTATGTGCTATGATTTGCCATAATCTCTGAACCTCTGCTGCTGCACGATCTCACGAAATTTTTCTTGGGTGGGCTAGCAGCTAGACGCAGTCTCTGGGCTTCTGCAGTGGCACAATCACATGAGTTTTCCCAGGGGCAAGCTGGCACCCAGCGATTTCTCAGCGAGAAACTACCCCAGAGAGTCAGAGCAAGTCCAAGCCACAGGGCTCTCAGAAGTGAGGGGTTTGGGAACACAGCCCCATCTGAGATAAAATTCAGGACAGTGGTGCTGCCTGGCAGGCTAACAGGTTGGTCATAGACAATGTAGAAGCAGGGAGTGGACAGAAGCCAGAAATAAAGGAGAGGTGCCTAATGGTCAGTCAGTGAAAGCACAAAGTTCTGATGCTAGAGACTGGAAAGATGGGTCATGCCATTTTCACTACTCCCATGCCTGTGCATACATGCACACATGTGCCACACTGATCCACCCCAATTAGCTAAGAAGCATCACCAAGTGGAGAATGGAGACATTACACCAAGTCCCATCCAGCTGTGCCAACCAAACCCTAGGAGACAATCCCAAGTCTCTCTGCCTGCTTAGTATATGGACTATCAAATGCATCATGGTTTGACTTCTAGGGGAAACTGGATGCAATTTCATTTATATTTCATTCTGTCTCCTGGTCCATCTATTCATTGTTTTTCTTTTTCCTTTCTTTTCTTTGTGGATACAGAAAGAGAAACAAATAATTTTTGTTTTCCGTTTTTATAATTTTTTTAAAGAAAATTTACTATAATTTTTATTTTTGTAAATTTTTATTGCATTTTACTTCATTCATTTCATTTTATTCTATTGTATACATTTTTTAAATTTTTAAACGTTTTCTTATTTTTTCCTTTTTTTCTTTCCTTTTCTTTCCTTTTTTCTCTGTTCTATCAAGTTTCTTTAAACAACCAGACCAAAATAAATCTAGGATCTATCTTTCTTTATTTGATTTTTTTGTGCTGTTTTTATTTTTTTTTACTTTTTATTTTATTAATTATTTTCTTCTTCCAAAATGATGAAAAGAAGGAATTCATCCCATAAGAAAGAACAGGAAGAAATGACAGCCAGAGACTTAAACAACACAGATATAAGCAAGATGTATGAACTAGAATTTAGGACCATGATAATAAAAATACTAGCTGAAGTTGAAAAAAACATAGAAACCTTTTCTGTGGAGATAAAAGAAGTGAAATCTAGTCAGAAGGAAATTAAAAATGCTATAACAGAGATGCAATGTTGAATGAATGCCACAGCAGCAAGGATGGATGAAGCAGAACAGCAATTCAGTGATACAGAACACAAAGTTATGGAGAATAAAGAAGCACGAAAGAAAATGGGGAAGACTAAGGCAAAAGAGCATGATATAAGAATGAGAGAACTCAGTGACTAAGAAGGTATGAAATCTTAATCATAGAAGTCCTGGAAGATGAAGAGAGAGAAAAAGGGTAAAAGGTTTATGTGAGCAAATCATAGCAGAAAATTTTCCTTACATGGGAAAAGTCACCAACACCAACACCCAGGAAGTACAGAAAGCTCCCATTAGATTCAACAAAAACTGACCATCAACAATGCATATCATACTCAAATTCACAAAATACACAGACAAGAACAGAATTATTAAAGCAGCAAGGAAGAAAAGTCCTTAGCCTATAAGGAAAGACACATCATGTTTGTAGCAGACCTATCTACATAAACTTGGTAGGCCATAAAGGAGTGGCAGAATATATTCAACGTGCTGAATTGGAAAAAGATACAGCCAAAAAATCTTTTACCCAGCTGTCATTCAAAATAGAAGGAGAAATAAAGGATTTAACAGACAAATCAAAACTAAAGGAGTTCATGACCACTAAATCAGCCCTGCAAGAAATTTTAAGGGGGCTTCTCTCAGGGAAGAAAAGACAGAAAATAAAGGTCAAAAGCAATAAAGACTACAAAGGACCAGAGAACATCACCAAAAACTCCAACTCTACAGGCAACACAATGACAATAAATTCCTGTCTTTAAGTACTCTCTCTAAACATCAATGAATTAAAAGCTCCAATCAAAAGACATAGGGTAATAGAATGGAAAAGAAAACAACATCCATCTATATGTTGTTTACAAGAGACCCATTTTAGACCTAATGACACCTTCAGATAGAAAGTAAAGGGATGGAGAACCATGTATCATGCTCGTGGTCGCCAAAAGAAAGCTGCAGTAGCCATACTTATAACAGACAATCTAGATTTTAAAATAAAGACTGTAACAAGAGATGAAGGAGGGCATTATATCATAATTAAGGGGTCTATCCACCAAGAAGATCTAACAATTATAAATATTTATGCCCCCAATATGATTTCCCAAATATATAAATCAGTTAACCACAAACATAAACTCATTAACAAGAATGCCATAGTAGTAAGGGACTTCAACACCCCACTTACAACAAAGGACAGATCACATAAGCAGAAAATCAACAAGGAAACAATGGCTTTGAATGACACACTGGACTAGATGGACTTAACGATATATTCAGAACATTTCATCCTAAAGCACGAGAATACACATTCTTCTCGAGTGCACATGGAACATTCTCCAGAATAGATCACATACTGGGACACAAATCAGCACTCAACAAGCACAAAAAGATTGAGATCCTACCATGCATATTTTCAGGCCACAATGCTATGAAACTCAAAATCAACCACAAGAAAAAATTTGGAATGACAAAAAATACTTGGAGATTAACAAATATCCTACTAAGGAATGAATGTGTTAATCAAGAAGTTAAAGAGAAATATAAAAAAGTACTTGAAAGCCATTGTAAATGACAACACCCCCAAAACCTCCGGGATGCAGCAAAGGTGGTCATAAGAAGGAAGTATATAGCAATCCAGGCCTTCCTAAAAAGGAATAAAGGTTTCAGATACACAGCCAAATGTTACATCTTAAAGGGCTGGAAAAAATATCAGCAAATAAAACCCAAACCAGCAGAAGATGGGAAATAATAAAGGGCAGAGAAGAAATCAATGCTATCAAAACCCAAAAAAAGCAGTAGAACAGATCAATGAAACCAGGAGCTGGTCCTTTGAAAGAATTAACAAAATTGATAAACCTGTAGCCAGTGTGATCAAGAAGAAAAAGGAAAGGACCCAAATAAATAAAATCAAGAATGAAAGAGGAGAGATCACAACCATCACTGCGGAAATAGAAACAAAGGTAAGGGAATAATATGAGCAATTATATGGCAATAAATTGGGCCATATGAAAGAAATAGACAAATTCCTAGAAACATATACTGAAACAGGAAGAAATTGAAAATTTGAACAGACCCATAACCAGTAAAGAAATTAAGTTAGTAATAAAAAATCTCCCCCAAAAACAAGAGTTCAGGGCCAAATGGCTTTTCAGCAGAATTCTATCAAATATGTAAAGAAGAGTTAACAGTGTTCTTTTGAAACTGCTACAAAAAATAGAAATGGAAAGGAAACGTCCAAATTCATTTTATGAAGCCAACATTACCTTGATTCCCAAACCAAAGATTCCACTAAAAGGAGAACAGACCAATTTCCCAGATGAACATGGATCAAAAATTCTCAACAAGATGCTAGGCAACCAGATCAAACAATACATTAAAAGAATTATTCACCACGATCAAGTGGGATTTATTCCTGGGATGGAGGGCTGGTTCAATATCCACAAATCAATCAATGTGATACATCACGTTAATAATAATAATAAAAAGGACAAGGACCACACGATTCTCTCAATAGATGCAGACAAAGCATTTGACAAAATACAGTATCCTTTGTTGATAAAAACCTTCAAGGATGTACAGATAGAAGGATCACACTTCAAGATAATAAAAGCCATCTATGAAAGACCCACTGCTGATATCATCCTCAATGGGAAACACTGAGAGCTTCTGCTCTAAGGTCAGGAACATGACACGGATGCCCACTCTTGCCATTGTTATTCACCATAATATTCAAAGTCTTAGCCTCAGCAATCAGACAACGAAAAGGAATAAATAGGCATGCAAATTGGAGAGGAGGAATTCAAACTTTCACTCTTCACAGATGACATAATACCCTATATGGAAAACCCAAAAAATTCCACCAAAAAACTGCCAGAACTAATCCATGAATTCAACAAATTTGCAGGATATAAAATCAATGCACGGAAATCAGTTGCATTCCTATACACCAATAATGAAGCAACAAAAGAAAAATCAAGGAATAGATCCCATTTACAATTGCACCAAAAACCATAAAATACCTAGGATTAAATGTAACCAAAGAGAAAAATATCTACACTGAGAAGTATAGAAGCTTATGAAAGAAATTAAAGAAGACTCAAAAAAAACTGGAAAAATATCCCATGTTCATGGATTGAAAAAATAAATATTGTTAAAATGTTGATACTATCCAAAGCAATGTACATATTCAATGCAATTCCTGTCAAGATAACACCATCATTCTTCACAGAGCTTGAACAAATAATCCTAAAATTTGTAGGGAACCAGAAAAGACGCCAAATAGCCAGAGCAATCCTGAAAAAGAAAACCAAAGCTGGAGGCATCACCATTCTGGAATTAAAGATGCATTACAAACTTGTAACCACCAAAACAGTACAGTACTGGCATAAAAACAGACACTTAGATCAATGTAACAGAATAGAGAACCCAGAAATGGACCCAAAAGTGTATGGCCAACTAATCTTTGACAAAGCAGGAAAGAATGTCCATTGGAATATAGACAGTCTTTTCAACAAATGGTGGTAGGAAAACTGGGCAGCAATATGCAGAAGATTGAACCTGGACCACTTCCTTACACCTACACAAAAATAAACTCAAAATGGATGACAGACCTAAATGTAAGACAAGAAGCCATCAAAATCCTAGAGGAGAAAGGAGGCAAAAACCTCTTTGACCTCAGCTGCAGCTCCTTCTTATTCAACACATCTCTGAAGGCAAGGGAAACAAAAGCAAAAATTAACTATTGGGACTTCATCAAGATAAAAAGCTTCTGCACGGCCAAGGAAACAATCAGCAAAACGAAAAAGCAACCAACATAATGGGAGAAGATATTTGCAAAACTCATATCAGGTAAAGGGTTAGTTTCTAAAATCTATAAAGAATTTATCAAACTCAACACCCAAAAAAACAATCAAATAGAAAAATGTGCAAAAGACATGAATAGACATTTTTTCCAAAGAAGACATCCATATGGCAAATAGACACATGAAAATGCTCAACATCTCTTATCGTCAGGGAAATACAAATCAAAACCACAATGACATACCACCTCACACCAGTCAGAATGGCTAAAATTAACAACTCAGGCAACAAAAAAAATTAGTGAGGATGCAGAGAAAGAGGAGCCCTTTTTCACTGCTGGTGGGAATGCAAAATTGTGCATAGAACTACCCTATGACCCAGCAATTGCACTACTAGACATCTATCCAAAGGATATAGGTCGGCTGTTGCAAAGGGGAATATGTACCCCAATGTTTATAGCAATACTATTGACACTAGCCAAAGTATGGAGAGAGCCCAAATGTCCATCAACAGATGAATGGATAAAGATCTATATATGCACATTGCATATGTTTGCATAAATGGAGTATTACTTGGTAGTCAAAAAGAATGAAACCTTGCCATTTGCAACAACGTGGATGAAACTAGAGTGTATTATGCTAAACTAAATTAGTCAGTCAGAGAATGACAAATATCATATGACTTCACTCATACGTGGAAGTTAAGATACAAAACAGTTGAACATAAGGGAAGGGAAGCAAAAATAATATAAAAACAAGAAGGGTGACAAAACATAAGAGACTTTTAAATATAGAGAACAAACTAAGGGTTGCTGGAGGGATGTTGGGTGGGGGACTTCCCTAAATGGGCTAGGGACATTGAGGACGACACTTGGGATAAGCACTGGGTGTTATATGTAGGGGATGAATCACTGGATTCTACTCCTGAAATCATTATTGCACTATATGTTAACTAACTTGGGTGTAAATTAAATATATATATATATATATATATATATATATATATTAAAAAATAAAAATCTCAGTCAGGAAACACACGAAAGAAAAGGAAGTACAATATGACAAAATATACTTAAAATGTTAAGGAGGGTTAAATAATTGGTTAAAAATTAAATGACCGGCAACTTAGTATAGATTGCTATATGCAGAAGAAGTTATATAGAAACCTACTGGTAACCATACATCAAAAATCACCAATAAATATGCAAAAAAAGAGAAATAAATCCAAATATATCACTAAAGAAGTGCACAAAATATGAAAGAGCAAAAGATAAGAATCATAGAAAATCCTAAAAAATAACCACATGACAGTAATAAAATGACAATAAATATATATCTATCAATAATTACTTTGAATGTAATTGGACCAAATGCTCCAATCAAAAGATATAACAAGACAGCATGGATTAAAAGAAAAACAGGGCCCGTCTATATGCTGCCTAAAAGAGATTCATTTTAGATTTAAAGACTTACAGATTGAAAGTGAGGGGATGGAGAAATATCTATCATGCAAAAGGATGACAACATAAAACCAGAATACTTATATCATTCAAAATAGGTTTTGAAACAAAGATTATAGCAAGAGACAAAGAAGGCCACTATGTTATAATAAAGGGGTCAATCCAAGAAGATATAAGCATTGGACATATTTAGGCACTCAACATAGGAGCACCCAAAGATGTAAAGTATTTAATACCAAACACAAAGGAACTGATTGACAGTAATACAACAATAGTAGGGGACTTTAACACCTCATTTACTACATTGGACAGGTCACCAAAACAGAAAATCAACAACGAAACAATGGTTTTGAATGACACACCATACCAGATTGATAAGAGACATATTCAGAACATTCCATCCTAAAAGAGAAGAATACACATTCTTTACGTGCTCACATGGAACATTCTCCAGAATAGATCACAAAACAAGCCTCAACAAATTCAATAAGCCTGAAGTAATACCATGCATATTTTCTGATATCAATGCTTTTACACTAGAATTCAATCACAAGGAAAGATCACAAATATATGGAGGTTAAACAACATGCTACTAAATAGTGAATAGTTATCCAGGAAATAAAAGAAGAAATATAAAAAAAATACATGGAAACAATTGAAAATGAAAACACATCAGTCCGAGACCTTAGGGATGTAGCAAAAGGGGTTCTAAGAGGGAAGTATATAGCAATACAGGTCCATCTCAAGAAGCAAGAAAAATCTCAAATAAACAACCTCAACTTACACCTTAAGGAGTTATAAAGGAATAAAAAGCAAAACCTAAAACCAGCAGAAAGTAGGAAATAATAAAGATTATAGCAGAGGTAAATGATACAGAAACTAGAAAAATAATAAAACAGATCACTGAACCCAGGAGCGTGTTCTTTGAGATGATCAACAACATTGATAAATATCTAGTCAGACTTCACAACAAAAAAAAAGAAAGAAAAAGAACCAAATAAATAAAATCACAAATGAGAAAGGATAAATAACTGCAACATCAGAGAAATACAAACAATTGTGAGATATTATTATGAAAAGCTAGATGCTAAAAAATTAGGGAACCTAAAGAAATGGATAAATTCCTGGAAACATATCAATTATGAAAAGAGAAACAGGAAGAAATAGAAAATTTGAACAGACCGATTACCAGCAAGGAGATAGAATCAGTAATCAAAAACTCCCAACAAACCAAAGTCCAGTACCAGATGGCTTCACAGGCTAATTCTACCAAACATTTAAAGAACAGTTAATACCTATTCTACTGTAACTATTCCAAAAAATTCAATAAGGAAAACTTGCTATTTTTCCTATGAGGTGTGTATCCCTCTGATGCCAAAGCCACATAAAGACATGACAAAAAAAAAAAAAAAAGAACGAACTGCGGGCGAATATCTCTGATGAACATAGATGCCAAAATCTTCCAAAAATACTAGCAAACAACATCCAATAATACATTTAAAAATTTTTTCACTACAACCAAGTGGAATTTATTACTGTGTTGCAAAGGTGTTTCAATATTCACAAATAGATAAACATCATGCATCACATCAATAAGAGAAAGAATAAGAAACATATGATTATTTCAAGGCACAAAGAAAAAGCATTTGACAAAGTACAACATCCATTCATGATAAACACTCTCAACAAAGTAGGTTTGAATAGAAAAAAACCTCAGCATAGTAAAGGATATATATATATATATATATATACACACACACACATATATATACATATATATATATGTATATGTATATATAACATCATACTTACTGGTGGGAAACTGAAAGATTTTCCTCTAAGACCAGGAACAAGACAATGATTTCCATTTTTACAGCTTTAGTTAACATGCTACTGGAAGTCCCATCTTCAGTGATAAGTTTATAAAGAGAAATAAGAGGCATCCAAATTGGTAAGAAAGAAGTAAAAATGTCTCTATTTGCAGAGGACATGATACTATAGAAAATCCTAAAAATTCACTGAAAAAGTATTAGAACTGATAAATGATTCAGTTTGGTTTCAGGATACAAAATAATATACATAAATTTATTAGATTTCTATACACGAGTAATGAAGTAGCAAAAAAAAAAGAAAGAAAAAGAAATGAAGAAAGCAATCTCATTCTCAACTGCACCAAAAAGAATACAATGTCTAGGAATAAATGTAACCAAGGAGTTATAAGTCCTATAATCTGAAAACTCTCAGATATTGATGAGAGAAATTGAATACAAAATAAATAAATGGAAAAATTCACCATGCTCAAGAATGGGAAAAATTACTATTGATAAAGTGTCCATATTGTTGAAAGCAAACTAAAGATTCAGTGTAATCCCTATCAAAATACCAGTAGCATTTTCAAATAATCATAATATTTGTACAGAACCACAAAGATATCAAATAGCCACAGCAATCGTGAGAAATCATAACACAGATGGAGTTATTACAACCCAATTTGAATATACATTACAAGCTTATAGTAAAACAATATGGAATTGGCACAAGAATAGACACATAGAGGAATGGAACATAGTTTAGAGCCCATAAATAAACCTTTGCCTATATGTTCAAACTACAACAAAGGAAGCAAGAATATGCAATGGGGAAAAGACAATCTATTCAATAAATCACATTGGAAAAACTGGACAGTTACATGCAAAAAATGAAACCAGACCCCTACTTTACACCGTACACAAAAAATAAACTGAAAATGAATTAAAGGTACTTGAAACCATTAAATCCTAAGAGAAAAAAATGGGAAGTGTTATTTTAAACATTTATTTGTGAGTGAAAGCACACGTATGAGTGGGAGAGAGGTAAGGGAGAGGGAGACAGAAGATCTGAAGCGGGCTCTGTGCAAATAGCAGTGAGCCCAATGTGGGGATCAAACCATAAGCTCATGACCTGAGCCAAAGTCAGAGACCTAACCCACTGAGCCATCCAGGTGCTCCAGTAGTCTTTTAGACATCAGATGTAGCAACATATTTATGGATATGTCACCTCAGGAAAGGGAAATAAAAGCAAAAAAGAAAAAAAAACTATGGGGAATGCAGAAAAATAAAAAAAAACTTCTGCAGAGCCAAAGAAACACCAAACAATAAAAACGCAATCAAAAAACAAAAGAGAAGGTATTTGCAAATGATATATACAATAAGGAGTTAACATGCAAAATATGTGCAGAAACTATACAACTCAACACCAAAAACACAAATAATCTAATTTTTAAAAATGGGAAGAGGATCTGAATAGACGTTTTTCCACAGAAGATATACAGATGGCCAACAGATACATTAAAATATGCTCGACACCACTGATAATGTAGGAAATGAAAATCAAAACCATGATGAGATATTACCTCACATTAGTTAGAAGAGGAAATACCAACGAGATAAGAAATAACATTCATTGGTGAAAATGTGGAGAAAAGGGACCACTCATACACTATTTGTGAAAATGTAAATTGGTGCAGCCACTAAACAGAAATACCATGTGACCCAGTAATTCTACTACTGGGGATTTATCCAAAGAAAACAAAAACACTAATGTGAAAAGTTTATATGCACTCTTATGTTCATTGTGCCATTATTACAGTAGCCAAAATACGGAAGCAATACAAGTGTCCACTGATACATGAATGGATGAAGAAAATGTGATAAATACACACACACACATACACACATAAAATGGAATATTACTCAGCCATGAGAAACAATGAAATCTTGTCATTCACAATCACAACAACATGGATGGACCCTAGAGGATACATCCTAAGTGAGATAAGTCAGGCAGACAAAGAAAAAAATATATATATAATTTTGCTTATATGCAGAACCCAAAATAAAAAAAATACCAAACAAACAAAAGTACAGGCTTTTAAATACAGAGAACAAACTGGTGGTTGCCAGAGGGTAGCTGGGTGGGGTGATAAGTAAAATAGATAAAGGAGATTAAGAGGTTCAAACTTCCTGTTATAAAAAAAGAGAAAATATTGTAAGGGACTTTAATACCCCACTTTGATCAATAAATAGATAATTCAGACAAAATCAGTAAAGAAGTATCAGCCTTAAATGACAGGTTAGAATATGGATTTAACTGATATATACCAAACATTCTATCCAAAAGCAACAGAATGTACATTCTTTTCAAGTATACATGGAATAGTCACCAGTATAGATTATATGTTAGTCCACCCAACAAATCTTAATAAATTGAAGATAATTTGAAATGAAATCAAGGATGTTTTCCAATCAAAATATCTTTAGATGAAACTCTAAATCAATCCAAGAAGAAATCTAAAATACACATATATTTGGATATTAAACAATGTGCTACATAAAACTCAATGGGTAAAATGATAAATCAAAATCAAAATAAAAAGACACTGTGGAGGAGCAGGAAGATGCAGGTTGAGTAGGAGGACCATGGGCTTGCCTTCTCCCTAAAACACAGCTAGATGGATATAAAATCATTCAAAATACCGCAGGAAACAACCTGACAGCAGACAGAACAAACTCCAAAACTAAAGGTAGAAAAGAGATCACAATGAAGTAGGTAGGAAGTGTGAAGATGTGGTTTAGGTTATAAATCCATTTCAGGTGCTGTGGAAATGTGGGAACCATGGTCACAGAGATGGCTGAGAGAGAAAGGAACACACAGGGGAATGCACAAGGAGAATGAGGAGTTGGATTTCATGAGTTCTTGCAATTAGTGAGGCTTAAAACCTGAGGTTTTTAAGGTCAAAGGGCTTTGCTGGGATAGAACCTGGAAGGCACTGCACTGTTCCTGGACAGAAGGCAGGCAAACAACCTGGGGTCAGACAGCATGAAAATAGTAATTTGGGGAGTTCCTGAGACACAAAGTTGGGAGACAATTCAATCTTCTTGGATCATGTCCTGAGAGGCAACATTCACAAGAGACACCCATCTGGCAAAAAAAGGAGCTGGCTGTACAATTTTCCTCTCCAATCCCTCAGCATAAACACAGAGCCACCTGTGGGAAACTGTGTGGTGCAGAACTGGATGCGCAACTTACATCCAACAAGTCCCATCTCCCTGTGGCTGGCAGGGCTGCCTTTCTGTCAAGCTTCCCTCAGTCCAGCTCAACAGATCCCTCCCACAGACAACAAACACAGACTCCTGCTCACACCACATCTCCTGACCAGAAGTTCTTCAGTGACTAAGTTCTGGTGAAGGTGATGACAGGCCTCATTTGAAAAGCCAGAGCACACCTAGTTAAAACTTGCCACATTCAGGCCAGGGAACAAACTCTGCCCACAGCAGGCAAAGAGAGCCTCTGCAGACAACAGAGAATAGAGCAGCCATGACACAACAGCAGAATGAAAGAATGCATCTCACACTGGAGTAACTCCCTGGAGTGCAAGGGCCTGGCCACTACATGACCTCATCTTCATATTGCCATTACTTTAAGGAGCAGGAGACATAGCTACCTGTTCTAACACATGAAAAAATGCACAGAATTGAACACAATACCCAAACAGAGGAATTTATCCAAAATGAAAGAACAAAGTAAGTTAATGGCCAGAGATCTAAGTGAAATAGATATAAAAAAAACATGCCTGATGGAGAATTTAAAGCATAAGGATACTCAATGGGCTTGATAAAATCATAAAAGACATCAGTAAGACCCATATCACAGGGATAAAAGTTTTAAAACAGAATGAATCTGAGATTAAGAGTGCAATAAATGAGATTAGAAACAGGCTTGATGAAATGAACAACAGAGTCAAAGAAGCAGAGGAATGAATTAGTGAACTTGAAGACAGAGTAATGGAAAGTACTGAACCTGAACAAAAGAGAGAATTATAGAACATAAGAATAGTTATGGACTTAGTGAACTCAGTGACTCCATCAGATGTAATAATATTAATATTATAGGAGTCCAAGAAAAAAGAGATTAAAGGGGGAAGAAAATTTATTTGAAGAAATAACACTTGCAAACTTCCCTAATCTGGGGAAGGAAACAGACATCCTGATCCTGGAGGTAGAGAACAGCCACTGAAATCAAAAGAAGCATGTGAACACCAAGACATATTGTAAGTAAATTTGCAAAATATGGTGGTAAAGAAAAATCCTAAAGGCAGCAATACAGGGGAGCCTGGTGGTTCAGTCTTTTAAGCATCTGACTTGAGCTCAGGTCATGATCTTGCAGTTTGTGAGTTTGAGCCCCATGTTAGGCTCTGTGCTGACAGCTCAGAGCCTGGAGCCTGCTTCAGATTTTGTGTCGCCCTCTCTCACAAAAATAAATAAACATTAAAAAATATAAAAAAAAACACCCAGCAACACAGAAGTCCTTAATTATAAGGGAAAACCCATATGGATAGCTTGAGATTTCTCAACAGAAATATGGCAAGCCAGAATCTGCATCCAAGAATACTTTATCCATCAAAACTACCATTCAGAATAGAAGGAGACATAAAGTTTCCCAGACAAACAAAAACTAAAAGAGTTCATGACAACTAAACAGGCCCTGCAAAATGTATATAGATAGATATAGATAGATATAGATATAGATATAGCTATAGATATAGATATATAGATATAGATATATAGATATAGATATATAGATAAAGATATAGATATATAGATATGTAATATATGCTGCATATAAGAGACTCATCTTACACCTAAATATACTTGTGGATTGAAGGTAAGGGGCTTGAGAAACATTTATCATGCAAATGGTTATCAAAAAAAGCCAGAGTAGCAATACTTATATCAAAAAAACTAGACTTTGAAACAACGAGTTTAAAAAGATAAAGAAGGACACTATATAATAATAAAAGGGACAATGCAACCAGAAGATATCACAATTGCAAATATTTACACTCAACATGGAAGCATCCAAGTATATAAAATTATTAAACAATTAATATAAAATCTAATTTTAAATAAATAATTATAAATAAATAATATTTATTTATTACAAATAAAATGATTATAAATAAATAATAATATAATATAATATAAAATCAAAAAGTAAACAATGGCTTTGAATGACACACCAGAACAGGTGGGTTTAAAAGACATATTCAGAACATTCCATCCTAAAAGAGCAGAATACATATTCTTTCCAAGACCATATGGAACATTTTCCAGGATAGATCACATAATAAATAGCCCACAAACCAAGCTTTAACAAATTCAGTAAGACTGAAGAAGTCATACCATGCATCTTTTCTGATCACGATACTATACACTACAACTCAAACAACAAGGAAAAATCTGGAAAGATCACAGATACATGGAGGTTAAACAACGTTCTAATAAACAATGAATGGGCAATCCAGGAAATAAAAGAAATAAAAAAAGTACATGGAAACAAATGAAAATGAAAACAATTCAGTCCAAAACTTTAGGGAGGTGGCAAAAGGGGTTCTCATATGCAAGTATATAACAATACAAGCCTACTTCAAGAGGTAAATGATATCTCAAATAAGCAGCCTAACCTTACACCTAAAGGATCCAAAAAAAAGAACAACAAAATAAGCCTAAAATCACCAGAAGAGAGGAAATAATAAAATTAGAGCAGAAATAACTGATATGGAAACTTAAAAAAAAAACAATAAAACAGTTTATGATCTAGTTCTTTGAAAAAAAAAATCAGTAAACTTTTTAAGCCCCTACCTGGAATTATCAAAAAGAAAAGAGAACAGACCAAAATAAATAAAATCACAAATGAGAGAAGTGAAATAACAAACAACACCACAGTACAACAACAATTGTGAGAAAATATTATGAAAAACCATACGACAAAAAAAAAAAAAAAACCCGCACAACCTGGAAGTAGTGGATTAACTCCTAAAATATGTAACTTACAAAAACTGAAAAGGGATGTTATTAAAAATTTGAACAGACTGGTAACCTGCAAAGTAATTTAATCTATAATCAATAAAAGTCCCAGCAAACAAAAGTCCAGGTCTAGATGGCTTCACTGGAAAATTTCAGCAAA
This sequence comes from Felis catus, assembly GCF_018350175.1. Classification (NCBI taxonomy): domain Eukaryota; kingdom Metazoa; phylum Chordata; class Mammalia; order Carnivora; family Felidae; genus Felis; species Felis catus. The sequence continues at coordinate 50,088,285 of NC_058386.1, read as the reverse complement.
CATTTAAAGATCAGTTAATACCTATTCTTCTCAAACTATTCAAAAAAATAGAAGATGAAGGAAGACTTCCAAATTTATTCTATGAGGCCAGCATTATCCTGATACCCTAACCAGACAAAAACACCACTACAAAAGAGAACTACAGTCAATATCCCTGATGAACAGCGATACAAAATTTCTCAATAAAACACTAGCAAATCAAATCCACCAATATATTAAAAAAATCACTCACCATAATAAAGTGTAATGTATTCCTGGATTGAAAGGGTGGTTAAATATTCACAAATTGATGAACTTGATACATCACATCAATAAGAGAAAGGATGAGAAACACATGATCATTTTAATAAATGCAGAAAGAGAATTTGACAAAGTACATCATTCACACATGGCAAAAAAAAACTCCCCAAAAAAGTAGGTTTTGAGGTAATATTCCTAAACATTATAAAGACCATATATGAAAGGTCCAAAGCTAATATTATTCAAAACGGGGAAATACTGAACATTTTTCCTCTAAGATCAGGAACATGGCAGGGATGTTCACTATCTACAGTTATTTATCATAGTACTGGAAGTCTTAACCCCAGCAATCAAACAACAAAAATAAATAAAAGTCATCCAAATCAGCAAGGAAGAAGTAAAACTTTCACTATTTGCAGATGATATGATAATACATGTAGAAAACCCAGAAGTCTCCAACAAAAATTGCTAGAATGGATAAAGGAATTCAGCAAAGTCACAAGATGCAAAAGTACAGAAATCTGTTGCATTTCTAGTCACCAATAATGAGGCAACAGAAAGGGAAATCAAGGAATCAATCCCATTGCACCAAAACCCATAAAATACCTAGGATAAACTTAACCAAAGAGGTAAAAGACTTGTACTCTGAAAACTATAAAACAGTGATGAAAGATATTGATGATGACACAAAGAAATAGAAAGACATTCCATGCTCATGGGTTAGAAGAACAAATATTGTAAATATCTATACTACCCAAAGCAGTCTACACATTTAATATAATCACTATCAAAATACCAATGGTATTTTTCACATACCTAGAACAAACTATTCTAAAATATTTATGTAACCACTAAAGACCCCAAAGAGCCAAAGCAACCTTGAAAAAGAAAAGCAAAGATTGAGGCATCACAATTTGTGAGTTCAAATTATATTTCAAATCTGTAGTGATCAAACCAGTATGGTACTGGCACAAAAACAGACACATAGATCAATAGAACAGAATAGGAAACCCAGAAATGAACCCACAACTACATGGTCAATCAATATTTGACAAAGTAGGAAAGAATATCCAATGAGAAAAAGACTGTCTTTTCAACAAATGCTGTTGGGAACCTGGACAGCAAAATGCAAAAGTATGCAACTGGACAACTTTCTTACACCACACACAAAAATAAATTCAAAATGGCTTATAGACCTAAATGTGAGATAGTGAACCATCAAAATCCTAGAGGAAGTCATATGCAATAAATTGTTTGACATTGACCATAGTAATTTCATTCTAGATATGTCTCTCAAGGCAAGAGAAGCAAAAGAAAAAAAAAAGTATATACTATTGGAGCTTCATCAAAATAAAAAGCTTTTGCACAGGGAAGGAAACAATGAATCAAACTAAATGGTCACCCGTGGAATGGGAGAAGATATTTGCAAGTGACACATCTGATAAAGGGCTGGTATTTCAAATACATGAAGAATTTATACAGCTCAACCCCCCAAAATATCCATTTAAAAAATGTCAGAATAGGGGCTCCTGGGTGGTTCAGTCGGTTAAGCCTCCGACTTCGGCTCATGTCATGATCTTGTGGTTTGTGGGCTCAAGCCCCTCGTTGGGCTCTGTTCTGATACCTCAGAGCCTGGAGCCTGCTTCAGATTCTGTGTCTCCTTTTCTCTCTGCCCCTCCCCCACAATCTCTCTCTCTCTCTTTCAGAAATAAACATTAAAAAAATTTAAAAAATGTCAGAATACATGAAAAGACATTTTCCAATGACATCCAAATGGCCAACAGAGACATGAAAAGATGCCAAACATCATTAACCTTTAGATGCCTCTTGTGCTTTTAGTGGGAAGCCTCTTGTACTATTGGTGGGAATGCAAACTTGTGCAGCGACTCTGGAAAACAGTATGGAGGTTGCTGAAAAAGTTAAAAATAGAACTACCCTATGATCCAGCAATTGCAATACTAGGTATTTACCCTAAGAATACAAAAATACTAATTCAAACAGACACACACCCCAACATTTATAGCACCATTATATACAATAGTAAAACTATGGAAACAGCCCCAGTGTCCATTAACTGATGAATGGATGTATTAGTTGTGTATATATTCAATGGAATATTAGCCATAGAAAAGAATGACATCTTGCTATTTGCAATGTTGTGCATGGAGCTAGAGTTTATTATGCTAAGCAAATTAAGTCAGGCAGAGAAAGACAAACAGCATATACTTTTACTCATTTGTAGAATTTAAGAAAGAAATTAAACAAGCAAATGGGGAAAAAAGAGAGAGGCAAATCAAGAAACAGACCCTTATCACTAGACCAACTGATGGTTACCAAAGTGGAGGTGTGTTGGGATGGTTTAAATAGGTAATGGGAATTAAGCAGTCCTTTTGTTGTGAAGAGCACCAGTGTTGTGTGGAAGTGTTGAATCACTATATTGTACACCTGAAAGTAATATTACACTGTATGTTAACTTACTGAAATTTAAACAAAAACTTTTAAGTTTTTTTATTCTTTTAGGAATATAAAAAATAAGAAAATAGAAACACATCTTAATGAAAGGAAATAAAATAAACTTATGTGTGTAATCACTAGGAAAATACCGCATACTTTATGCTATAAAATACACTGTGTATAATGGAACCTTGAAGAAACATCTTTCTTTCATTAAGATCTAAGTGCTTTAGGGGCACCTGGGTTGCTCGATCAGTTAAGCATCAACTTCAGCTCAGGTCATGATCTCACAGTTTGTGGGTTCAAGCCTTGCATCGGGTTCTGTGCTGATAGCTCGGAGCGTGGAACCTGCTTCAGATTTTGTGTCTCCCCCTCTATCTGCTCCTCCCCCACTCACACTGTCTGTCTCTCTCTCTCAAAAATAAATAAACATTAAAAAAATGTAAAAAAGATCTAAGTGCTTAAATATGTGTATCAGTCATAACAAAATGCCATGTGCTCATTTCCTTGAAACTAAATTTTGTTTAATTGCATTCCTCATGTAATATCTACTTATATGAAGAAACAAATGCTTTTAAACATATGTATATAAGCACTGGGGAGAAACCATTTGCTTAATTCCTGGTAACTACACTGTGCTTTAAGTGACCTTCAATTAAAATCATCTTTTAATTAAGTTATGGGTATTTTTATCCTTATGTATGTAAGTACAAGTGAAAATCTATATGTTTAACTCCTTGGAACTACACTGTGCTTAAAGCATCCTTCAATAACATGTTAGTTTAAGTTGTAAGTGTTTTAAAATTTATATATTAGCAAATGGTAAATCCATGTGCTTAACTTCTTAAAATTACACTGTGCTTAAAATGCCCTTCAAATAACGTGTTAGCTTTTTCAAGTTGTATTTTCATACATATATGTGTGATCTCTTGGGAAACCCATGTGCTTAGCTACTTGAAACTACACTATGGTAAACCTGTTTTTTAATTCATACCTTCTTTTCAATAATACATGTGGTTTTTTTCAATTATGTAGTATAAGTACAAGAGAAAAGCTGTGTGCTTAACTCCTTTAAACTACACTGTGCTTAATGTGTCCTTTAAGTAACGTATTAGTTTCAGTAATTTAGAAGTGCTTTTAAACTTATATGTATAAGCAATAGGGAAAAGCAATATGCTTAACTTTTTAAAGATTATTTATTTTGAGTGAGAGAGAGAACAAAACTGGGGAAGGAACAGAGAGAGAGGGAGAGACGAAGTAAGGGAGAATCCCAAGCAGGTTCCGTACTGTCAGTGAAGAGTCCAATGCAGGGCTCACACTCACAAACTGTGAGATCATTATCTGACCCAAAATCAAGAGTCAGAATCTTCATTGACTGAGCTGCCCAGGTGCCCCTGTACTTAACTTTTTGAACCTATATGGTGATTAAAGCGACCTTCAAGTAACATATTATTTTATGAATTAGAAGTGTTTTTAAAATTATGTATATGAGTACAATGGGAAAATCATTTTCTTAACTCCTTGAAACTACACTGCACCTAAACCATTCTTCAAGTAACATCCTCCTTTCATTAGGATATAAATACTTATATTTATATATATAAAGCCATTTGCCTAATTCCTTGAATCTAAATTATACTTAAAGCAACCTTCATGTGACATCTTAGTGTCACTTAGATAGAAGTGTTTTTTTTTTTGTTAATATATCTGTATAAACACAACAGAAATCCATGTAATCAACTCCTTAAAACTACACTGTGCTCAAATGAGCTTCATTAACTTCTCATTTTCATTAAGTTACAAGTTTTTTTTTTAATTACACACATAAGCACTATGGAAAGGCAATGTGCTTAACTCCTTGAAACTATACTGTGCTTAAAGCATCCTTCAAGTAAAATCTTAGTTTCACTGAGTTATAAGTATTTTTAAACTTATGTGTATAAGCACTAGGGAAAATCCATGTGCTTAACCCCTTGAAACTACACAGTGCTTACACTTTCTTTCAAGTAACATCTTACTCTCATTGCAATATAAATGTTTTTAAATATATGTCTATACGTACTAGGGAAAATCCATGTGCTTAACTCCTTGAAACTAAACTGTGCTTAAAACTTCCTTCTAGTATCATCGTAATTTCATTAACTTATAAGTGTTTTTACACTTACACGTATAAGCATTAGGGAAGAGCCATGTGCTCAAATCCTTAAAATTACACTGTGTTTAAATCATCCTTCAAGTAAGATCTTCCTTTAACTAAGATATAAGTGCTTTTAAATTTATGTATATAAGCACTAAGAGAAAAACATGTTCTTTTCTCCTAGAAGTTACACTTATCTTAATGTGTCCTTCCAAAAGCATCTTTATTTCATTAATATATGTTTTAAACATAAATGTTTAAGCATTAGGATAAGGCTGTATGATTATCTACTTGAAACTAAACTATGCTTAATGTGTTCTTCAAGTAACATCTACTTTTCATTAAGACATGCCTTTACACTTATTTGTACAAGCACTAGTTTAAATGCATGTGCTTAACTCCTTGAAAATGCATTGTTTTAAAAATATCCCTCAAGTAGCATTTCAGTATCATTTAGATTAAAAAAAAAAAACCTCATATGTATAAGCTCCAGATAAAAGCCATGTGCTTACCCCCTTCAAACTACACTCTGCTTAAAGCATCCTTCAAGTGCCATCTTAGTTTCATTGGGATACAAGTGTTTTTAAACTTATGTGCTGAAGCATGAGTGAAAAAGTATGTGGTTAACTCCTTGAAACTACACTGTCCTGATAGGTGCCTTAAAGTAACAGCTTATTTTCATTAAAGTATTACTGTTTTGAAGTTATATGTATAAGCATAAGGGAAAATCTATGTACTTAACTTTTTGAAACTACACTGTACTTACAGTGGCCTTCAAGTAACTTCTTAGATTCTTTAACATATATGTATTTTTTAGTATATCTGTATAAACACCAGGGAAGAGCCATGTGCTTATTAACACCTTGGATGTATATACTGTGTTTAAACTGTCCTTCAAGTAAAATCTATTTTTCATTAAGATATAAATTTATAAACAAATATGTATAAACACTAGTAAAAAGCCATGTGCTTATCTCCTTGACACTAAACTGTGTTTAATGCTTCCTTTATGTAACATCTACTTTTCATAAAGACATATTTTTTTACTTACCTCCTTGAAAGTACACTGTGCTCAAAGTGTCTTTCTAGTTATATCTTAGTTTCATTATGTAATATGTGTTATTAAACTTATGTACTACCATGGGCTTAACTTCTTGAAACTATACTGTGATTAATTACATTCAAGTAACTTTTCAATTTCAATAAGATGTATGTATTTTTGAACTTATGTGTCTGAAAAGAAGGAAAAAAAGCCTTCCTAATTCTTTAAAACTCTTTAAAGCAATTCCTAACTCTTTAGTGCTAAGTTACTATATATCCTCTTAGATTCATTAAAAGAGTATTTACTACTATCTGTATAATAATTACAAAAGTACAATGAGTTTAATGCCTTGAAACTACACTATGCTTAAAGCATCCCCCAGGTAACATCTTAGTTCCATTAAAAGTGATTTAAAATTATTTATGTAAGCACTAGGAAAAAAATCAATGGGTTTACCTCTTTAAATTACTTTGTGCTTTAAAGCATCCTTTAAGTAACATGTTAGTTCCATCAAGTTGCACTAACTTTTAAATGTATGTGTATACTACAAGGGAAAAGCCATATGCTTAAGCCATTGATACTACACTGTGCTTAAAGAGGCCTTCAAGTCACACACACCATACACTAGACACAGACATGTACACCACACAAAAGCACACCATTTATATTACAGGCACATAACAAAGACAACACACAGACTGCACATAGACCATACACCTACACACTTATAACACACACTGACCACACTAACACTATGCATACACCACAGGCACACCACACATATAACACACACAACACGCACACCACAAATGCACCATACACACATCACACACAAAACACACAGCCAGTATACATACACCACACTCAACATACATACACCACACATGCACATCCTGTATATACACTGCACACACAGCAAATATGTTCCAAAAACAGACATACCACATGTATAACATACACACCATACATATGCCACTCACAGACATAAAACACACACTGCACACACACTACACATAAAGCACACACAAGCACATATAAAAAATACACACACACACACTGTGCATACCTCTTCAAACACTACACATACACCACATTCACACCACACATAAACCACACACATAAACCCTGTATACCACACACACACTACATATATACCACAAATACACATACACAGCACATATACCAAAGACAAGATACCAAAAACATACACATGCCATGCACATCGCACATATACCACACAAGCAACACACACACACACAATGCACATACAACACCTACACACAAAGCACACAGCATATTCACCAAAGAAATCACATAAATGACGCAGATATCCCCCACATTCACACTTAAATCACAAACACTCACACATATATATTATGTATACACCAAACATAAACCAAACACATACACAAATAATCCACATGCAGCACACATACACTACACACACACCACAAAACCTATACATACAGACTGCACACACCAACCGCATATGCACCATATATACACTAAACAAATGCAAACACATTTACACCACACATATATGAGACATACACAACACACACAACACACATGCCACACATATGTGAAATATACATCACATACACACTACACATAACCATGCAGAAACACACACAACATATATACCAAACACATATACAAATATCACACACATGGAGAGCACACAGACACCATACACACTCACCACACATTTACTGAACACACACAAAATGTATAACACACACATCCTACATATATACCACACACAAAAAACATTCATTCTGCACACACACCACACATACAACACACACACATATACCTGACACACACACCACACAACATCATAAAACATACACACACATCATATACCACACATGCCATACACACATACCACACATATAAGGCACACTTACACAAATCAATAACTGACACACACCATACACAGAACATTCACAATGCCCACAAATACACCATACTAATATACATCACACATGCAACACATCCACACCACTCATACACCACAAACACAATGCACAGAACACATATACAACACATACAATTCACATACATGACACACACATAGACTATACACTAACACACAACACAATAAAACTACATATAAAACACACAAAACACATTTATAACACACGTACAACACATACATTATTCATATACCACAAACACACACAACACACATACAACACACACAAACCACACACATTATGAACAAGCCAAGCGCACACCAAATATATAAAACCCACACACACTCAACACAGAAACATCACACATACACAAAACACATACCACATACCACGCACACACCTCAGATAGGTACCCACAGATATGGGTACAAACAAAGGAATAACATAATAGAGATAAAGGGCTCAATAACTGAAATGAGAAACATGTTTGAGGGAATGAAAAGTAGGTTGGAAAAACAGGGGAACAAATTAATGACCTAGAAGACAGAGTAATAGAAAGTACTCAAGCTGAACAAATGAGAGGAAGAAATTATGCAAAACCAAAACAGGGAACTTAGTGACTCATTCCAATGTAACAGCATTAGTATTATAAAAGTCCCAGAAGAAGAAGAAAGAAAAAAGGGGGCAGAAATTTTATTTGAAGGAACAATAGCGGAAAACTTCCCTAATATGAGAAAGGAAAGATAGCCAGATCCAGGAGTCACAGAGAACCCGCAACAAAATCAACAAAGGCAGATGCAAACCAAGACAAACACACCACACATTAAAACAACATGTACAAAAAAATGTACACATAGCATACATCAACCACACACAGAACCCCTTTATAATAGACACACAAAATGGCACATAAATCATATAAACAAAATACATATTAAACACACACACACCGCATATACAGCACAATTCACACATATACTACATGCACACCACTCACACAGCACACATATACAGCACACAGACATACTACACATACAAAACCTACATATCACACATATAACTCCCACAGATACCAAAAAACACAATACACATATACCGCACATAAAACAGCAAAACATACACCCACCACACATGCATCACACACAAACACAGATATAACATACACACATCTAGAATATACACACCACACATATGATACATACACACCACACATATACCATACACATGTTACATATAATCCAAAAACACACACACTGCACACCTACAGTACAAACACATCCCACACTAAAACAAAACATACACACAGGCAGTAGCACTCCAACCACACACACATTTATACATCAAACACAAACAACACATACTCCAGAAGCACATCACACGTTTACAGCACACACCACTAATAGAGAAGTCCACTGCACATATACAACATATGCACACTAAATATACACTACATACACATCACTCATATACCACACACAAACACATATACATATACACATAAACTTCACAAATGCGATGCATATATCATACATTATACATACAAAACACACACATCATAAATTCCACATACATAATGAACATATACCCCAAATACACAAACAGTACACAGACATGACAGAAACAGAAACAACATAATATATACACACAAACAACACTCAAACCATATACACACCAGACATATTCCAAACTCACACCACACACGTCCTACAAACTCAATTCACATACACCACACTCACACCACACATATGAAACACACACCACCCTTATATCACAAACACAGTCTCCATATACAACATACACCCACCACACATATACCACAAATACACGCACAACTCACACTCCCCATGTACATTACACATATACCATACACACACCACAAAAACTGCATATGTATCACACAGACAAATACAGTAGTATTCAGTAGTATTACTGAAACACACGTACCACACATACCTCATAAACACCACGTATAGCACTCACAACGTTAATTCACAATATATACCCCATGTATGCAACACAAACACTACAAAATATATACCCCACGTATATACCACAAAAGCACACAACACACACACATGACAAAGTGATTACTGACTCAATATACACACAACACACACATAGAACGCACACAAACACCATATACAAACATCAGATACAGAACAAAGCCCCCACACACCACACACAAACCACACATACCACATACACCACAAACAACACATTCAGCAGTTATATACCACTCAAAAACACCACACTCACCACACAAAACTTACACATATACCACACATAAAAAACACTAAACCATAAACACACACATCATACATATATCAAAAACACACAAAACATATACAACATACATGTAGTCACACACACTAAACATCCACACATAAGCCATACACACAACACACACTCTCCATACATAAACTGCATAGCCAACACAAATAAAACACACACACCATACATACACAACAAACACATTACATGTATATCATACACACATTATATACACCATACACACATGAAACATATACCACACATACCCAAATATACACCAAAATCACACCACACAAATAAAACATACATGACCCACATTTACCACACAAACACTAAATATAAAACATGAACACACAGAGAACATATATACCACACATAGCAAACACACACCATACATACCACACACACGCACACACACACACACCATAATTCAGCACCCACACACCACACATAAATACCCATGCACAAAATGCCAATATCCCACATATACACCACAAAATACATTTACACATCACACTTGTAGCACACATTCACAGTATGAATATAGCACAAACACAGATGTAAAACACATACCTCACATATACACCAAATATACATACATAAAACACATACACACCATACGCTACACACACACTATACACTACACTGCACATATGCCACACACATACTACACATAAATCACAGACCCACATGGCACATTTACAACAAGCACACCACACACAAAAACAACACACACACACAGATGGCACACCTGACCATACACACAACCCCCATTCAACAAACACAAACAACACATACACAACACATATATAAAACACACAAACACCATGCATACAGCAGAAGATCACCACATATATACCACACACCCCCCAAATGTACATCACATACACATCACATATATACCATACACAAACACATACCATACATATGCCACATCCATGTACTTACTAAACATATCACACATATACACAACACCTCATATACACCATACACAGAAACCACATATGTGGCACATACACAAAATCGTAAAGTCCACACACAGACCATACCTACACACCATATATATACTACACACACAACACATTGGGCACATACATACCACAAACCACATATACCACATATATACTACACACACAACACACAACAAACATACCATCCATATACCACAAAAACATGCACACTGTATATACATCACACACCAACCACACATAAATCACAAACACACATCCCCCGCATATATAACAAACTCACCTCACATATACCACACGAACTCTACACATATACCACAAATACACAACACACATACAAAACAAATGTGCCAACCTCACACCACACATTGAGCACCCACACAAACACAAAACACATATATCACACATACTACACAGATAACACAAAAACACACAAAGCTACATATATACCAGACACACACACAAACACAGATATATCACACATGCTTCACACTGACATCATATACACACACACATAACACACACCACACATGCTATATAAACATCACAAATAGTATGTGTGGTACACATACTACACATATCCCATAGAAATACAGTACACACAGAAACAATACATACACATGCCACACACAAGACCACACACAAAATACCCATACATCCAACACACACAATACATACACTGTTGTAGACTCTAAGACTTAGAGCCTAAAAGACAAGAGCATCAAATAAGGGTCCTTGCCCCATTTTCATTAGGATCAGAAGGCTTACAAACATGGTGATGGACATGCACAAAGAGACAATGAATCTGTGAACATTAACTTGGGGACATGAGGGAAAGGAGGTCTTGAAGATATTTGGGGTTAGGGCTTTGGGTTAATACAAAACAAAATCCTGGCACCAGGCAGTCTGGTGGAAGGTTGTTTACAGTGGAAATGAGGCACCACCTCTGTTTATCTTAGCTAGCCCAAGATATGAGACAGGTAGGACAAATAAACTCAGAGTTAACAAGGCACCTTTCTTTTGTTAATCATCTCTGCTTTGGGCAGCTTCATCTGCAATGCAGTCGTCTATAGCCCTATTTACCTGTTTATGTAACTTGGTCCTTCCCTCCTGTGAAAGCAGCTTCCTGCTATAGAACTAAATTGGGGGGGGGCGTTTTCACCCTGAATGCCTAATCTTACTTACCTCATATACCTTTGTATTGGGGGCCTTAGCCCCCTCTCTATTCTGGGTGCCTTTCCACCCACTCTCAATTCTGGGTGTCTTTGCGACCCCTCTCTCTTGGGGACCTGATCTTATTTACCCAAACTTGGGTGTGAGCGTCCTATGGCTTTGTACTTTATGCCTTGTTACCCCATTGGTGTAAGCACAGGGGATTTGTAAGCTTATTCCCCACAATACACTGCACAATGTACATATACAACACACACACAACACACATACACCACACACACCAGACCCGAAGCACACATATACCATACACACAACATACACAACACCTGCACATCATGCAGATGAAACTCATACACACAAAACACACAGATACCACACATACACCACAAAATACACACCACATATACCACACACAAACTCACAACACATGCAGAAAAAACACAGATACGTAAAACATACACCTAATCCATACACCAAATACACCCACAAACACAACACCCACAACTGTACAAAAATATACTACACACAGCATGTATACCACCCATGTACTGCACATAAACCATAGGCACACAAATAGCACACATTCACCACCCACACTACACAAATATAGAACACATACACACACAGCACACACAGTACATCAATACACCAAACACACACAGACAGCATGTATACCAACCAACTGTGTAAACCACACACATACAGATAGCACAAAACAGACACATCACACACAATATACATACACCCCACATAAACTACACACTCAAAACATGTATATAATACATGACACACCAGACACACTAATCATATACTGCACATACATAATTAACATACAACACACATCACTTATACACCACACACACCACATATAAACTGCAGAAACACATATATAGCTGACATCAATACCTCACATACATCACAAATGCACCACACATATAGCACTGACATGTACAAACAACACACATACACTACCAACACCGCACACCACACATACATCACACACATATGGTATGTGTAACACACAAGACACATTAAACAAAGACACAACACATATTCAGCAAACAGCACACAAGAACTTCACACAGTACACATACACCATACATGCACATACAACCCACTAAAACACACGGAACATATATACCACACACAAAACACACAACCCACCCACTCACATATACCACACATGCACACACAACACTCATACAACACACATACACCACAAACACACACAATACGTATATCACACACACATGGCATACCATCAACACTGAAACACATCACTTATTTTATACATACACTAAAGAACACAAAGAGATCATACATTGACCACCATCCATGCACACATATACCACACATATATCACACACACAAAACATATATACTAAACACAGACTACACATAGCACAGATATCACACAATCACATATACACCAACACAGACACCAAACACACAAAGCACAATTCAACACACACAGCATACAGATATCACAAACACAACATACACACCAAATGTATACTATACACACAAAGAACACTATGCCACACACAAACCACATATATACCGCACACACACACATCACACACAGAACACACACCACAGATTTATTACACACCACACATACCCAACACAGTCTGCATATGTACCATATACACACACACACATAAAACCAAAAACACACCAAACAAATACCATACAAACACATGTATACCACATATAAACCAAACAGGCATGACACACACTACACATACATTACACTCACAGCACAACCACAACACACACACCACAAATCACTGCACCTAGAGTATACACACAGCACTCACAACACATACACACTACAAATACAGCAAAAATGCTTTATGTATATTTTACATACACTCTACACATTTCCTTCACACACACTATACACACACAACACATACACCATACACACAACACACATATATCAGACACACTCCACACATACACCACAGAAACACTTCCCAAATGTCATATATACACACCACAATACACTGTAAACAAACAACCTACAAATCCACACACATCACATATACACCACACACACAACACACATAGTTCCACAAACATAACATGTACAACACACGCAATGCATATATCACACACATTGAACATAAAACACACACAGCCCAAACACACAATACAAAAACACCACATATATGAAACACCCACCACACAACAAATGTACATTTACTACACACCACACATCACAGGTATACCACACACATACACACACTACACATACTGCACAGAAACACACAACATAAAACTCTGCACACAACGCACTAATAGCATACACACCACACTTATACCACACATACACCACACTCTACACATATAGCACAAACACACAGAGCACACATACCTCACACACAAAACACACACCACAAACCTACATAACACACACTAGATATATAACACACACACAAGAAACTCACCGTAAAACAACCATATACATACACACACATATACCATATACCATACATATACCACACACCATACATATACCACACAAAAAAAACATATCAACCACACACACCACATATCCACCACACACACAAACCACACATTAACCCCACACACATGCCACATATACACCACACACCCCCAGAACACATATACCATATAGCCACTTATATAACACATATGCAGTGTACATACATCACACATACCCAACACACACTCACACCACACATGCACCGCACTCACAGACTTTGTATATACCACACACACACATTGCACACATACAACACTAATATAATATACATAATTAACACACATATACCACACATCCATTATGCATACACCATCCACACAGAACACATATACCACACACACATATAATATTTACAACATTCACACACTACACACTTAATACACATATACAAATAAAACATAAAAATACCACACATATGCTACCAAAACACACACCACAAATACACCAAAGAAACACCACACATTCTACACATATACAGCATACACACATACAACACACACATAGCATATATACCCCACACACATAGTACACACACAGCACACATGCCACAACAACATCACACATATCCTGCACACTCCCACAACTATACCTCATACAAACACCACAAATACAAAACAAACATACCACACACACCACACATATACCACAAACACACACATAATACACTACACACAGCACACATATAAGGCACATACCTTACATGTACCACAGAAACACTACACATATACCACAAACACCCATAGCAAACATGAACCACATACACATCAATGACACACAACTCATATACCACACACACATACACTATACTTACACGACTTACACATGCCTCACATATAACACCTACACACACAAACCCAAACACACTTATACAACAATTACACCACAGAAAATGTCACCACATATTCACCACATGTAAACAAGATATACACCAGACACATACCACAAAATACACTAAATACACTTACATATAACAAACACACACCACACAATCACTACATACACTCCACACATATACCACATCCATGCTACACATAATCCACAGACACACAGCAATCATACATCTCAAACACATCACACAGCAAAACAGCACATACACACAGGCATCACATATCAATCACACACAGAGCACCTTTACTCCTGAAATACAAAAAACACATACATCACATATACACCACACATATACCACACATTACACATAATCCACAAATATACACAGCACACCTAAAACACACACACACACACACACACACACACACACACCCCACACTAAAACAAAACATACACATAGGCGGAAAACCCCAACCACACACATACTCACCTATGCACCAAACACACACAAACAACACATACACCAGAAACACAGCACACATTTACAACACACACACCACAATACAGAAGTCAACCCCACATACACCACAAACACATACTAAATATAACCCACATGCACATCACATATGTCCCACACACAAAAATACAACAAGTATACACCACCAAACACATGCACTTCACATATATCACAAGCACACTCTAAATATACACCATACACGGAACACACATAATAAACATGCACAAAACACATACACCAGACACAATACACACACCACACATATACCTTACACACACCATAAACAAAAACACAACACACAGGCATCACCCAAACACACTACACATAAACCACACACACACACACACACACACCCCAAACATGTATCACATAGAAACCATACTGAATACACAATTACACAGCACATGCACACCAATAATACCACACAATCCACAAATAGACCACATGCATGACACATACAACACACACAAATACTTCACACACAAACCACATGTACCAACCCAAACACACCATACACCACACTTTCCCCACATGCACTTCACACATATACCACACACACAATATGCACAACACAAAACACCACATGTGACACACATATACAACACAAATACCACAAACAAATCGCACACACAACACATACAACACTCACATTGCTCATAAAGCAAATACAAAACAAACACACGACAAATGCATCACTACCACATATATGCCATACACTTATACCACACAACACCCCACATAAACTGTACACATGACACATATACCACATACATTGCTTATATACTACACACACCACGTATACACCACATAAATACCACATACACCAAACATGGTCACAACACATATACCGCACACACAGAACATATCTACCACACCCACCCTGGACACACATGCTGCAAGAAACCACACATAGTTTGCACTCATCCACACACACAACATGTATACTATACACACCACACATACATCACCCAGAGCACACAAACACCACATACACACCACATCTATGCCACACAAAAACACCACGTGTACATCATACACACACGACATGTATACCACAAACACACCACACCCACATAATAGACATACAAGACAAATGCACCACACACAGCAAATATACCATATACACACCACACATACATAACACATGCACACCATATATATACCACACACGACTATAAATATGCCACACACACTGGACTTCTACCACACACACACACAGCACACATGCAGCACATACATACCACATGCATAACACACACACAACACAAATTCCAAACACACAAACACATCTCATATACAAGATGCTCACCATACACAAATGACACACACTATGCACATATACAACACACACACCACAAACACGTCACACATGCAACACATACACCACACACCCTACACACATGGAGCACACACAGCACACATGTCACACAGAGCATATGTATGCCACACATATAACAAATAGGTGACTCAAAAACACACCATAGGGAGCAAACTTATGTGACACACACTACACACACCATACAAGCAGACACACACAATACATATAAACCACAAAGATAGCTCACAAAGCACACTCCCCACACACATTGCACACATACACGCAGCACAAACACACTACAAACTTTTCTCATACACCACATACACAACACAAAAAACACACACTCACAGCACATGTACAGCATGCACACATCACATATATCACACACACAACACAAAACTGAAGTACACAGCACATATACCAAACACATCACACATACACCATACACACACCAAACACATATCTCAGAATTAACACCCTCCCACATGCGCATACCAGACATATCGCACACTCCATACACCACAAATACACACACAATTACCATACATAAACTACACACATGACACATGCAACACACACATAACACATACACCACACACACACCACATACAGTGCACACACCACACATACATCACGCATTCAAAACAAATATTCCACACTCATATGACACATGCACAGCACAAAAACCACAAATATAACACACATGCAAATACAAATACTAAAAATTCACCACTCACACCACACACACACACAACACACACACACACACTTACACAACAAACGCACCACACATATAACTTACAAACACACAATGCACATACAAACCATAAACACAACACAGGCATGCTAAACACATCACACACATACTACAAAACAAACATTCCAAACATATACCACAGCCAAACACCACATAGACACAGCACACATACTGAATACAGGCGACACATACACCACACACAACACACATATACCACACACACAACATTACACCCAACACACACCATACATAGAACACACACACACAAAACGCACGTCACACTTGCCCCCCCACTCCACCCATATACTGCACACACACACCACTCACCATACACACGACACACATATAAAACGCATACACATGCACCACACACAAACCATACCTGACAAATACAGCACACATTTCTCATATAACACATTTAAAATGCACACACGACACATCACCACACACACCACACATATACCACAGATGCACAACACATTCACCACATACATCACTCATATATAGCACACACTCTACATATATACAACACAAGTGACACATACAATAAGCACAAACACCACACACACAGAACACATCTACTAAACCCACCCCAGACACAAATCACAACACATCACATCCATACCACACATATCCATACACACACACACACACACACACCACATTACATGTACACCACAGATACATACACTGCACAGAACACACACACACACGTGCACACACACGCACACACACAAATCACATACCACATGCAATCCACAAACAGACCATGCATACCCAACGTACACAATATACTTATAACACACACAGGGCACATACACAATGCACACACCACATATATACCACACACACAGTCACATCACATAAAATACACACCCCACACACAACACTAAAGCACCAAATGCATAGCACACTTATGCCACACACAAATACCACACAACGTGACAAACCCATCACACATGCACAAATGACACACACCACACATACACTCCACACACATATAACACACATACTCCACTCTATAGCACATATACACCACACATATACCACACACACAGACACACCACATATGCACTGCACATGTACCATACACAAAACATCTATACCACAAACACATATAAAGCACACATACACCACACACAAAAATCACACACAAAACTCAAACACCACAGAAACAACACACACATCGCAGGTATACCCTTCACATACTTCACTCATACATCACACACACACACACACACACACACACACACACACCTCACACGTATACCACTCATGTACAGACACCACGTGTATACCACATATACACAACACATAGACCACACAGAAAAACAAACTACATATACACCATATACATCACATTCACATGACACATCTCCGACAAACACAGCAGACATACAGCACACACAGACTGTATATATACCAAACAAACACCACACACACAACACCCCACACATACACCACATATTCCACATATACCACGCACACCACACACAAAACACACACACCAGACACACCACATATACACCACACAAGCCATACAATCAGCACACACAAAAAACACAAGACACACGATACACATGCAATCACACACACTCAAACACCACAGATATTCCACACATACATCACAAACACAGACACATCATACATACAAAACACATGCACCTCACACACACCACACACACGATGCATAGAACACACACACCAACATACACCAAACACACACCACACTTAAACAACACACGTAACATGCACCACATACACAGAAACCACACATACAGGACACACACACCAAACATATACCACTCATACAGAACACATACACATACCCAACACACATACACTGTGCACACACAAAACATACCACGCATGACACATAAACCAAACACAACACAATACACTGCACACAACACATATACCACACTCACAAACCACACAACAAAAAACACACACACCACACAAATACCACAGTGAAACCCCACACACACCAGCACACATAACTAATATACCACAAGGACACACATCACACAAACACCGCACAAATACCTCACAGAAACACATCACATATACATCAAAGAGACACCACAAACACCACTCAAAACCAACACATGCACCACACACACACACACACACATACCACAGACAGAATTCGCATGCACCACACAATCACCACACATACATCACACCCATGACAGAAACACCGGACATATTCTACACATGCACCACACATTTACCACACAGTGAGACATGGCATGCCTGCATGCGTGCACACACACACACACACACACACACATATACACAGAAAACACACAACACACAGCGCACACACACAACACATATATACCTGGAACTTGCACTCCACACAGTCAGCACACTATTCCACACACGCTCTCTCCACTCATATACCACATGAACACCACACATACACCAAACTCACACACAGACACACCACAAATACACCACATACACACAACGCATATCTCACAAATAACACATAACACAAACACAGGCAGCACATATACACCACACAGAAAACACACAAACAGCATGCAAATACTTCACATGAATCACACACCACACATATACCACACACCCATATATGTTACCCACACACTGTATATAAACCACACACAAGACATTCACCTCACACACACCACACATATATCAAACACAGAAAACATACACCATGCACACACCACACACCCATGACATAAACACCACACATATACCATATACACACACCATAAATGCAACGCATACACCAAAGCCATACCAATTTAAACCACACATATACCAAACACAACACATATACCATACATATCACACATACTCCACACAAACACCACATACAAAACATACATATACCACATAGTCACAGAGCAAAGATAAACTAAACACGCAACACATGCAGCACGCACACACACCACATACAAAGCTTCACACAACCCACACATGCATGAACAACACACCACACATACATCACAAAACTAACACATACACAACACACGCCCCCCACAAATGTAGCACACACAAAACACATATACAACACACATATTACATATTCACTGCAAACACACCACACATATAAAATCACACACTCTACACTGTGCTTAAAGCAAACTTCAAGTAACATCCTAGTTTCATCACATTATAATTGCTTTCAAAATTATGTGTATAAGCACAAAAAAGCCTTGTGCTTAACGCCTTAAAATACACTGTGCTCAAAACAACCATCAAGTAAGATCTTAGTTCCATTATGTTAAAAGTATTTATGAACTTACATGTATAAGCACAAGGGAAAAGCCATGTGCTTAAATCCTTGAAACTTCACTGTACTTAAATCATCCTTCAAGAAACATTTTCTTTTCATCAAGATATGTGTGTATAAACGTACATGTATAAGAACTAGAAAACTAGGCAATGTGCATTAGTCCTTGAAACTACACTGTGCATAAAGCCACCTTTAAGTAGCATCTCAGTTTCATTAAGTTGTGCCTTTAAAAATTATATGTATAAGCACAAGGGAAAAGCTATGTGCTTCTGCTTGAAACTACCTTGTGCTTAATGTGGCCTTCAAGTAACATACGTCTTTTAGGATATGAGGGTCTTTGAACTTATGTGTATGATCATTAGGGAAGAGCCGTGGACATATTCCCTAAAATTACAATGTGTTTAAAGCTTCCTTTAGTAACAATGTAATTTAATTACGACATATATGTGTTTAAACTTGCTGTATAAGACCTAGGGAAAATTGATGTTCTTATCCCTTGGTGCTTAATGAGGCCCTCAAGTAACATCTTAGTGTCATAAATGTAGAATTGTTTTTAAACTTAGAACTAGGGAAACGCGATGTGTTTTAAGTCCTTGAAACTATGCTAAAAAAAAAAAAGAAACTACACTGTGCTACAGGCATATTTCTAGTAACATCTTACTTTCATTAAATTATAAAGATTTTTAAATTTATGTGTATGAGCTCTAGGGAAAAGCCATGTGCTTAACTCCTTGAAACCACACTGTGCTTAGACCATCCTTCAAGTAACATTGATGTTTCATTTAGGTATGTGTTTTTAAACTTTTGTGTACAAGCACTAGTGAAAAGCTAAGTGCTTAATTTGTTGAAGCTACACTGTGTGTAAACCATCCTTCAATTAATATCCTAGTTTCATGAAGTTATAAGGGTTTTCAAAATATGTGTATAATCACAGGGGAAAATCTGTGTACTTAACTTTTTAAACTCTACTGTGCCTAAAGTCTTTATCAAGTAATATCTTAGTTTCATTAAGCAAATAGATTAAGCAAATAGTATTTTATATATACACACACACACACACACACACACATATATATAATGTGTGTATGTATATGTGTATACATATAATGTGTGTATGTGTATGTGTGTATGTGTGTGTGTGTATAAAAATTATATATATATATATATATATATACACATATACACACACACACACGCACAAGGGAATGGCCATGTGCTTAACTCCTTGAAACTTCACAGTGCTTAAACAGGCCTTCAAGTAATGTCTTCCTTTAATCAATATCATAGACTCTGGGTCTAAAGTTCTCTCTTGTCTAGCAAGAGCGGGATGCAGGATTGAAAGTGAGAGATGGCTAATGTCTGGGAAAAGACAAGAACCCTGAATAAGGGTCCTTGCCCTGTTTTTATTAGGATCAGAAAGCTTACAAACATGGTGATGGATGTGCACAAAAAGACAATGAAACTGTGAACATTTTGTGGACGTGAGGGAAAAGGGGTCTTGAAGATATTCGGGGTTAGAGGTTTGGGTTAATACAAAAGAAAATCCAGGTGCCAGGCACTCAGTAGGAAGGTTGTTTACAGTGAACATGAGGCACCAACTCTGTTTATCTTAGCCTAGGGGATGAGGCAGATAGGGGAAATAACCTCAAGGTTAATAAGGCACCTTTTCTTTTGTTAGCCATCTCCGCTTTGGGGGCTTTGCCTGCAGTGCAGTGGTCCATAGTCCAATTCACCAATTTACCTAACTTGGCCCTATCCCCCGTGAAAGCAGCTTTTCTGCTATAGTACTAAATTGGGGGTGCTTCTACCCTGAATATCTAATCTTGTTTATTTCATATACCTATGTATTGGGCACCTTTGTGCCCATTCCTATTTTGGGCCTTGCCCCTTCCTCTCTATTCTGGAGGCTCTGCACCCCCTCTCTATTTTGGGGTGACTTTGCACCTCCATGTCCTGGCACCTTTGCACCCCCTATTCTTGGGGTGCTCTGCACTCCCTGTTCTTGGGGTGCCAATCTGGTTTACCCAAACTCGGGTGTGAGCATTTTATGGCTTTGTATTTCTTTATGCCTGGGTAACTCATCGGTGTAAGCCTAGGGGATTCCTAAGCTTATCCCCGACAAATCAAATAGAAATGTTTTCAAAACCGTGTGTATAAGCCCAAGGGAAAAGCCATGTGCTTACTTCCTTGAAATTATGCTGTGTTTAAAGTGGGCTACAAGTAACATCTGTTTCAATAAGTTACAAGTATTTTTAAAGTTATGTGTATATGCACAACCAAAGAGTAGTGTGCTTAACTACTTGAAATTATAGTGTGATAAAAGAGTCTTTTGGGGCACCAGGGTGGCTGGGGTCAGTTGGTTAGGCATCTGACTTCAGCTTGGGTCACGATCTCGCAGTCTGTGAGTTTGAGCCCTGCGTCGGGCTCTGTGCTAACAGCTCAGGGGCTGGAGCCTGCTTCAGATTCTGTGTCTCCCTCTCTCTCTGCCACTACTCCACTTGATCTCTGTCTCTCTCTCTCTCTCTCTCTCTCTCTCGCAAAAATAAACATTTTAAAAATGTAAAAAAGGAGTCCTTCAGTTAACATCTTAGTTTCATTAACTTATAACCTTTTTTAAAACATGTGTATAAACCGTATGTAAAGTCCCATGCTTAACTCCTGGAATCTACACTGTATCGAAACCGCCTTCAAGTAACATCTTCCATTCATCAAGATATATGTGTTTTTAAATTATATCTATAAGTGCAGGGGAATATTCAAGTATTTAACGCCTTAAAACTACACTGTGCTTAAAGCATCCCTCATGTAATACCTTAGTTTCAGTGATTGATAAGCATTTTTAAATGAATGTACATATGCAATAGAGAAAAGTCATGTGGTTAACTCCTTGAAATTACACTGTGCTTTTAGCATCCTTCAAGTTACATCTCAGTTTCCTGAAATCACAAATGTAACTGTTTATTTTTTTAAGAAAAATTTAATGGCCATTTTTGGGAGAGAGAGAGAGAGAGCATGAGCAGGGGAGGGCAGGAGGGAGAGAGAGAGAGAGAGAGAGGGAGAGGGAGAGGGAGAGAGAGGGAGAGAGAGAGAGTTAACAATATGGGCAGAAGACATGAATAGACATTTATCCAAAGAAGACATACGGATGGCAAACAGACACCTGAAAACATGCTTAACATCACTCATCATCAGGGAAATTCAACCCACAACTACAAGAGATATCACTTCACACCAGTCAGAATGGATAAAATTAACAAGGCAAGAAACAACAGGTGTTGGTGAGGATGTGGAGAAAGGTGAGCCCTCTCACACTGTTGGTGGGAATGTCTCCTGCTGCAGGCACTCTGGAAAACACTATGGGGGTACCACAAAGAATTAAAAAATAGAACTACCCTATGATGCACCAAATGCACTTCTAGGTATTTACCCAAAGGATACAAAATTACCAATTCAAAGTGATGTTTATAGCAGATTATCAACAATAGCCAAATTATGGAAAAGGCCCAAATGTCCATTGACTGATGAATGGATAAAGAAGAGTTTATATATATATATATATATATATATATATATATATATGAAATAGTAATCTGCCATAAGAAATAATGAAGTCTCACCATTTGCAATGATGTGGATGGAGCTAGAGAGTATTACGCTAAGCTAAATAAGTCAGAGAAAGACAAATATATGCTTTAATTCATATGTGGTATTTTAGAAACAAGACAAATGAACATAGTGGGGAAAAAACAGATTCAAGCCAAGAAATGAGCAGATTCTTAACTATAGAGAACAACCTGATGGTTACTGGTTGGGATGTCGGCAGGGGGATGGGTTAAACAGGGGACGGGTTTTAAGGAGGGCACTTGTTGCGATGAGCACCAGGTGTGGTATGTAAGTGATGAAATCACTAAATTCTACACGTAAAATAAGTATTACACTTTATGTTAACTAACTGGAATTTAAATAAAATTTTGGAGAAAAAAAACACTCCTAACTTAATGAAATTCAGAAGTTACTTGAAGGACATTTAAACAAAAATTTTCTAACGTTTATTTATTATTGAGAGACAGAGAGAGATAGAGCATGAGCATGGGAGGTGCAGAGAGAGGAGGAGACACAGAATCCGAAGCAGGCTCCAGGCTCTGAGCTGTCAGCACAGAGCTTGACACAGGGCTCGAACTCACAAACTGTGAGATCATGACCTGAGCCAAAGTCAGACACTTAACCGACTGAGCCACCCAGGTGCCCCTTGAAGGACATTTCAAGTACAATGCAAATTCAAGCAGCTAAAGACACGATTTTTCCCTGGTGCTTATACACACAAGTTTAAAAACGCCACTTTATAATTTTTTTACCTGCAAAAATACTCCTTACAAAATGAAAGAGACATAAGTAGTTCCTCAGATTAAAAAAAAAAAAGAAAATTGAAAAAAAATGTGTTACAAATAAACCTTCCCTGTAATAAATGTTAAAAGAAGTTCCTCAGAGAGAAAGAAATTGATAAAGGTCAAAAAAATGAATCTATATAAAAGAATAGTGTCAGAAAAGGTATAAATAAAGTATTACTTTTCTTGTTTCTATTTGAGCTATTAAATAAATAGATACCTGTTTGTGCAAATTAAGAAAAGCAACAATATATTAGGTAATTATAGTATAGACAAGTAAAATGAATCATAGACATGAAATAAGAAGTGACAGGGATAAATTGGAAATACTCTAAGTTACGTGTACTACCTGTGAAGTGGTATAGCGTTATTTGAAAATGGACTCAGATTAGTTGTAAATATATATTGCGAACTCATGGGCAAGCACTAAAAATCACATAAAAAAAGAATATTGATATGCTAAGAGGGGAGAAAGAATAGAATAATATAAAATGAAGAATTAAGCCAGAGAAGATAGGAAAGGGGGGTGAGACCAACACAAAACAGATATGAGCACAATGGATGGAAAATGATTACACACATAGAGTATATTATCCAACAATACCAATAATTAATTTACATGTGAATGAGTTGAATACAAACTGAAAGACAGAGACTGTCAGAGAAAATAAAAAAGGACCCAACTCCATGTTGTGTATAAGAACCCCCTTGTAGGGGCGCTGGGTGACTCAGTCGGTTGAGCATCTGACCTCAGCTCAGGTCATGATCTCGTGGTCCATGATTATGAGCTCTGCATCGGGCTCTATGCTGCTGACAGCTCAGAGCCTGGAGCCTGCTTCAGATTCTGTGTCTCCCTCTCTCTCTGCCCCTACCCTGCTCACACTCTTTCTCTCTCTCAAAATAAGTAAACATTAAAAAAAAATTTAAAGGAACCCCCTTTTAATATGTAAAGACACAGGTAGGTTAAGAGTACAGAAATACAATTACCATAATACCCAAAGAAGATAAAGACATTATCAGAAAAGAAAACTACAGGCTAATATCTCTCATGAATATAGATGTGAAAATTATCTGAAAAGAAACAGCAAAAAAATTCAACAATGTATCAAAAGAATTATAAACTGTCATTATTATGGACAGAATCTTTCTACCCAAAATTCATTTTTTGAAGGTTTTAACCACTAATATAACTGTATTTGGAGATAGGGTCTCTGAAGAGGTGATAAACAGTAGATGAAGCCATAATGGTGGGACCTTGATCTAATAGTACTAGTGTCTTTACAATAAGAGACACCAGAGAGCTCACTCTATTCTATCCCCACCAGCATACACTGAGGAAAGGCCATGTGATGATATAGCTACAAGGTGGTCATCTGCAGGCCAAGAAGAGGCCCTTCTCCAGAAAGCAATGACTCTGGCATCTTGATATCAGAATTCCAGCCTCCGGAACTGTGAGAAAGTAAATAAATTAAATGTCAGACTTCTTATATTATACAGAATGGAATCATTGTGCTATTTGTCTGTGAACATGCATTATTTTTCAAGAAAAGAGAAGAATGATCTTGAAGGTGATTCAGTGGTCATTAGGCCTGTCTGCTTGATTTCAAAGCATGTGGCCCTTGCCTCAGTTTCAACAGGCCAGATGGCCTCTGACTGAAGCTTAAGAGAGTGCCTTACATAACCCAGAAGAGTCTTGGAGACAGGGATGCCACTCAGTAGATACTTGGGTGTGAGAATCCTGCTTAGCTTAGATGCAAGGGCAGAATCACCACTCCTTTGGGTATGGCAGGTGGGGCTTGAAATCAAAGGTAATTATTCTCAAGGAATATGATCCAGCCAAATTTGCCTTGCCAAGTTTTGGACTTCCTTGTGACCAATAACTTCTTTCTTTATTTCCTATTTTTCACTTTTGGAATGAGAGTGCCTACCTTATGCCTGTCCCACCATTGCATTTTGGAAGCACATAACTTGTATGGTTTCACAAGATTAGAAATAGAGAGGGTGGTGCCTGGGTGGCTCAGTCGGTTGGGCGTCCAACTTTGGCTCATGTCATGATCTCACAGTTTGTGAGTTTGAACCCCACATTGGGTTTTGTGCTGGCAGCTCAGAGCATGGACCCTGCCAAAGATTCTGTGTCTCCCTCTTTCTCTGCCCCTCCCCCACTCACGCTCTGTCTCCTCCTCTCTCTCAAAAATAAATAAACATTAAAAATTTAAAAATAAAAATAAAAAAAAGAGATAGAGAGGATTTTTTTTCCTAAGAATGAATCATGCCTCAAGTCTCACCCATATCTGACTTAAATAATATTTACATGATACTTTGGAATTTAGAACATAAGCTTGGTATTTAAATAAGTTAGGATTTTTAAGGCTGATGGTATGGAAGGAATGAATTTGTGTGTGAGAAAGATAAACATTTTGGTGGGCCAAGGTTGGAATGTTATGGACTGAATGAATATATGTGTCCTGACGATTCATATGCTGAAGCCCTAACCACTAATGTGACTGAATTTGGAGATCAGTCCTGTGAGGAGTTGATCAAGGTCAAATGAGGTCATAAGGGTGGGGCTGTAATCCAATATGGCTGGTTATATAAAGAAGAAGATGGGCGCCTGGGTGGCTCAGTGGGTTAAGCGTCCGACTTTGGCTCAGTTCTGATCTCATGGTTCGTGTGCTCGAGTCCCACATTGGGCTCTGTGAAGACAGCTCAGAGCCTGGAGCCTACTTGGGATTCTGTATCTCCCTCTCCCTCTCTGCCCCTCCTCTGCTCCAATTCTGTCTCTCTCAGGAATAAATAAACATTTACAAATTAAAAAAAAGAGAGAGAGAGAGAGACACAGAACTCTCTCTTCCCACTTTGAAGACAAAGAAGCCATTTGTCTGGCAAACCAGGAAAAGAGTTCCCAGCAGGCATCTAATCAGCTGGCATCTTTATTTTGGAATTCCTAGCTATGAAAAATATCTATGAAAAAAAAACTATGAAAAATAAATTTCTGTTGTTTAAGCAACCAAGTTTATGGTATTTTATTATGGTAGTCTGAGCTGACTAATAAAGTCACCAAGTAGGATTTTTTTCCAGGTTTGCAAGATTGAAACAACATTCCAAAATCAATTAAGTTCTATTGTATCAACAGGCTAAAGAAGAAAAATCATAGGATTATATCAACGCATTAAAATCATTTGACAAAATCCAATACCAATTTGTGATTAAAACTCTCAGCAAACTAGAAACAGAGGAAAGCATTCTTCATTGATTAAGAACATCTACAGCTAATATAAAAGCTAGAACTAAATGTTTTTCCCCTAAGATCATGAACAGGTCAAGATGTCTCCCCTCTCTATTTGGATTCAAAATTGTAATGGAAACTGTAGCTCATACATTTAGAAAACAAAAGAAAATCACAAGGTGTGATATTTAATTTTATGTGTCAATCTGGCCGGGGCACAGTGCCCAGGTATTTGGCCAAACATTATTTTGGATAGTTTTGTGAGGTTGTTTCCCATATTAGATAAGTATTTAAATAATTGGACATTGAATAAGGCAGATTTCCTTCCATGACGTGGGCAGGTCTCATCCAATTATTTGAAGGCCTTAATAGAACAAAGACTGACCTTACTCTAGCAAGAAGGAATATTGCCAGCAGCCAGCTGTTGGACTCAGCTTGAAATTCTCTCCTGAGCCTCCAGCCTGCTGGTTTACCCAATTAGATTTTGGACTAGTTACAAAGTTACAGTCCACAAAAGCATGACCTAATACCTTAAAACCTCTCTCTGCTTCTGTGTTTCTTTACTCTCTTTTTCTTCCTGTCACTCTTGTTGTCTTTTTTCCTCTAACACTCTTTCAGTCCCCCATCTTTGTTTTTTCCATCTTCCTGCCTCTGTCTCTCTCTCTCTATGTATATGTATATTCAAATATAAGTATATGTATATATCCCATGGACCTGTGAATTCTGATTCTCTGAAGAATTATGAATAATACAGATTTCAAATTAGGAGTGTGACTAGGAAAACGGAGTACTAAAAATGAATTGGCTTTGGGGTTTCTGCAATATATTCTCTAAAGTGGTCATATCTAAGGATGCTAATGACTTCATTTGCAATAGGAAAAGGAGAACTGATAGTTCATGGCATGATGTGGCTATACAGATATACAAGATATCACCATTGGATAATCCTAGTTAAATAATTATAAGAGTCATGAATCTGGGTGACCATGTATATGATTCGCTTGACCATTTATGTCAAACGAATGTGTCTAGTAAGATTGACTGGTTGCCCCCAATGTCACTGGACGAGAAAGGGAAAGAAAAAGATTAGGTCAGGGATTCCAATTCCCAGCTCAATCAAAGCTTCCATGTTCTCCCTGAAAGAGTCCCTTATTTCCTGTATCCACAGGCTGAGATAAGTGAGAAGTATACTCATGATTTCATCATGTGAGTGGTTGAATTACAATATGAATTGAATTCCGAGCCTTGCAGTGAGTCTATTGTTAAAGTGAGACCATTGATTTGAAAGCAGTGAGGAGAAAAAGGAGGGAGGGAGAGAGAGAGAGAGAGAGAGAGAGAGAGAGAGAGAGAGAAGCGTTCATAGGATTGCACAAGAAAACTTCTTCCCTAAAACCATTCACTGGGAAAAAGAGAGGGGATGAGTACTTCAAGTTTTTATAAGTTACAGAGCTCAAAGACTAAAGTTTGGAGGACTGCACCATCACCAGGGTCTTGACTTGTGGGCTTAGCGATGCTCCTGTATGGAAGGAGGGCAGAGGATCAGGAACAGGCAGCGTGGTCAAAGGATCCCCTGGGTCAGAGGGGGGAAGAAAGAGTTCCCCTTTTTTGAGTGAATTTGGCAGTGGTGGCAAGGCCTCTCTGGGGACATAATAGCTGGCAGCACCAGCATGCTACTTTGTTTACTAGCATAGGAACAGAGACACCTGCTGAGGGCAGCAACCCTTGTTGCCAGCTTTTTGCTGCACTCAACCATGAAATATGAACCCTTGCATGGTCATGTGACTGTTTTTCTTGGACAAACTGGCACCAGCTACAGCAGTGGGAGACCCTCCTCCCAGAGGACCAGCACTGGTCCATGCTGTGCTGGGTCACTAAAATTTGGAGTTTTGAAACCCTGCCATGCACCTGAGATAAAACACAGGAGTACTGTGCTGCCTGGAAAGCAGACAGCACAGACATAGACAGGATGAAGGCAGGGATCTTACAGAATCCAAGAACACAAGACGAGGCATTGTTTTCTCTTCTGTGAGGGATTCCTGAAGAGCGGCAGGAACAAAATTCCCACTCTTGGGATGAGAGAGTGGGGAAATGCCATTTCCCCCCACCCATCAGTGCTGACCAACCTCACTGAGCAAGACACTGAGTGCCCCCAATGTAGGCTGGAGCTGTGTACACCAAGCCCTACCCCCTGCACCCTGCAGGTGCACCTTCACTAGGACAAGTCAGCCTGAGAATCAGTGCAGCAGGCCCCTCCCTGAAAGGACCAACACAAAACCCTCACACTCAGAAAGCCTACTAATCAGAGAATGCTGCAAAGCTTCAGCTCTAGGGGAAATAAGGATCTAGATTCTTTTAGTAAGAAGACCAAAAGACACTTAGTTACAACTTGCCACACATTGGGCAAGGTCCAAACACACCCCAATGCAGGCAAGGAGAAACTCTGCTGAAGACTGAACTCAGGGAAGGAACAGGCAAAACACAATAGCAGAGTGCACACTCTGAAACAACTCCTGAAGCACCGGGACCAACATAGTATAAGTCCTCTTTTAAAATAGCCATTAATCACAAGAGCAGGATTATAACAGGCTTTCCAAAACTTCTCTCTCTTTCTGTCTCTGTCTCTGTCTCTGTCTCTCTCTATCACACACACACACACACACACACACACACACACACACATGTGACTTAGATAAAATGACAAGATGGAGGAATTTACCCCAAAAGAAAGAACAGCCAGGGAATTAATCAAAATAGATTTAATGCCTGAACCAGAATTTAAAACAACAATCATAAAGATACAAGCTGGGTTTGACGAAAGCATAGAACACACTAGTGAATCCTTTACTGCAGAGATAAAAGAACAAAAAACTAGTCAGTCAGAAATTTAAGAAAAATGTTACAACTGAGATGCAAAACCAGTTGGATGCAATGAAATGAAAAAGGACGAAGCAGAGGAATGAATCAGTGATATAGAAGATAAAATTATGGAAAAGTAATGAAGCTGAAAAGAAGAGGGAAAGAAAGGTATTGTGTCACAATTGTAGACTTAGGCAACTCAGTGACCCCTTAACACATAATAACATTTGTATCACAGGAGTCCCAGAAGAAGAAGAAGAAGAAGAAGAAGAAGAAGAAGAAGAGAGAAGGGGACAGAAGGTTTATTACAAGAAATTATAGCTGAAAATGTCCCTAGACTGGGTGAGGAAACAGACATTGAAATACAAGAAACACAAAAAGCTTCCATTAATTCAACTAAAGCCAGCCATTACCAAGACTTATCATAGTCAAATTCACAAAATTCACAGATGAGGAAAGAATCCTAACATCAGCAAGGGAAAAAATGTCCTTAACCTACAAATGAAGACAGATCAGGTTCACAGCAGTTCTGTCCACAGAAACTTGGCAGGCCAAGGGGAATGGCATGATATATTCAATGTGCCAAGTGGGAAAAATATGCAGCCAAGACTTCTTTATTCAATGAAGCTGTCGTTCAGAATAGAAGGAGAGAAAGAATTTCCTAGAGGAAAAAAAAAAAAAACTGAAGGAGTTCAAGACCACTAAACCAGCCCTGCATAAAGTATTAAAGGGGATTCTATGTGAAGTGAAAAAGAGACCAAAAGCAGCAAAGGCTAGAAAGAAACAGAGAACATCACCAGAAACACCAAATTTACAGATAACACAATGGCACTAAATTCATATATATCAATAATCACTCTGAATGTAAATAGGATAAATGCCCCAATCAAAAGACATAGGGGGTGCCTAAGTGGCTCATTCAGTTGCACGTCCACTCTTGATTTCAGCTCAGGTCATTATCCCAGGGTCACTGGGTTGTCAGGCTGCATGCTGAGTGTGGAGTCTGCCTAAGATTCTCTCTCTCCATCTCCCTATGTCCCTCCTCTGCTCCCATGCTCTTCCACTCTCTCTCTAAAAAAAAAAAAAAAGACATACAGTATTAGAATGCATAAAATCAAGACCCATCTATATGTTGCCTTCATGAGACGCATTTTAGACAGAAAGACACCTGCAGATTGAAAGTGGGGGGATGGAGAACCATCTACCATGCTAATGGAGGTCAAAAGAAAGCTGGAGTAGTCATACTTATATGACATAAATTAGATTTTAAAGCAAATACTGTAACAGGAGATAAATAAGGGCACTTCATCATGATTAAGGTGTCTATCCAAAAAGAAGATTTAACAATTAAAAATATTTATGGCCCCAAAGTCGAAGCAGCCAAATATGTAAATAAGTTAGTAAGAAACATAAAGAACCTCATTGATGAGTATACAATAATAACAGGGGACTTTAACATCCCACTTACACAATGGAAAGATCATCTAAGCAGAAAATTAACAGGGAAACAATGGCTATGAATGACACACTGGACTAGATGGACATAACAGATATATTCAAAACACTTCATCCTAAAGCAGCAGAATACACATTCTTTTAGAAAGCACATGGAACATTCCCCAGAATAGAACACACATTGGGTCACAAATCAGGTCTCAACAAATAGAGACTGAGATTATACCATGCATATTTTCAGACCACACCGCTATGAAACTTGAAGTCAACCATAAGGAAAAACTTGGAAAGATAGTAAATACATAAAAGTTAAAAAAAAAAAAACAACATTCTACTGAAAAAGTAATGGGTTAACCAGGAAATTAAGGAGGAAATAAGGAAATGCAAGGGAGCAAATGAAAATGAAAACATGACAGTCTAAAACCTTTGGGATGCAGCAAAGTGGTCCTAAGAGGGAAGTATATTGCAATATACGCCTACCTCAATAAGCAAGAAAAGTCTCATATATACAGCCTAACATAACACCTAAATCCAGAAGAAGATGGTAAATAATAAAGATTAGAGATGATATAAACGATATGGAAACAAAGAAACAAAAACAGTAGATCGATGAAAGGGAAAGGTGGTTCTTTGAAGGAATTAATAAAATCGATAAGGCCCTAACCAGACGTATCAAAAAGATAAGAGAAAGGACCCAAATAAATAAAATCATGAATGAAGGAGGAGAGATCACAATCAACACCACAGGGAAAAAATTATAAGGGAATATATGAAAAATTATATGTCAACAAACTGAGGGATCTGGAAAAAAATGGGCAAATTCCTAGAAATATGAAAATGACCAAAACTGACATGGAAAAAAATAGAAAAGTTGTCTAGACCCATAACCAGTAAAGACACTGAATTAGTAATAAAAAAATCTTCCAACAATTAAAAGTCCAGGACCAGATGGCTTGTCAGGGGAATTCTACCAGAGAGATAAAGGAGAGTTAATACCTATGCTTCTCAAAATGTTCCAAAAAGTAGACATGAAAGGGTAGGAACCATATGGTCCTCTCAATAGATGAAGAAAAAGCATTTGACAAAGTGCAGCATCCATTCTTGATAAAAACTCCCAGAAAAGTAGGAGTAGATGGAACATACCTCAACATCATAAAGGCCATATATGGAAGACCCATATCTAATGTCATCATCAATGGGGAAAAACTGAGTGTCTTTCCTCCACAGTCGGGAACAAAACAGGGACGACCACTATTTAACATAGTACTGGACATCCTACCCTAGCAATTGGACAACAAAAATAAATTTTAAAAAAAATCAGCCACGAAGAATTCAAATTGTCGCTTGACACTCTATGTAGAAAACCTGAAAGATTTTCCCAAAACATTGCTAGAACTAATACATGAATTCCCTTAAAGTCGCAGGATATAAAATCAACCTACAGAAATATATTGCATTTCCATACACCAATAATGAAGCGGCAAAAAAAAAAAAAAAAAAAAAAAAAGAAATCAAGGATTCGATCCTATTTGCAATTCCATGGGAAAAAAATAGGATACCTAGGAATAAACTTAACCAAGGAGGTGAAAAATTCTGTTTTCTGGAAAATATAGAAGACTTATGAAAGAAATTGAAGAGGACACAAGAAATGGAAAAAAAAAAACATTCCATGCTCACAGATTCAAAGAAGAAACATTGTTAAAATGACTATACTACCGAAAGCAATCTACACATTCCAAACAGCTATAGTACCCGAAGCAATCTACACATTCAATGCAATCCCTATCAATATTCAACCAGCATTTTTCACAGAGCTAAAACAAATGATCCTAAAATTTGAATGGAACCACAAAAGACTGCGAATAGTCAAAGCAATCCTGAATAAGAAAAACAAAGCTAAAGGCGACAGGTGCTGGACTTCAAGCTACATTACAAAGCTCTAGTCATCAAGACTGTGTAGTACTGGCATCAAAACAGACACATACATCAGTGTAACAGAATAGAAAACCCAGAAGTGGAGCCACAACTATATGCTCAACTAATCTTCAACAAAGCAAGAGAGTATATCCAGTGGAAAAAAAGACACTCTGTTCAACAAATTCTGTTGGGAAAACTGGACAGCAACGTGCAGAAGAAAGAAACTGGATCACTTTTCTGCACCACACACAAAATATATTCAAAATGGATGAAAGACTTAAATGTGAGACAGGAACCCATCAAATCCTAGAGGAGAACACAGACAGCAACCTCTTTGACCTTGGCTGTGGCAACTTCTTACTAGATATGTCTCCGTGGGCAAGGGAAAAAAAGCAAAAATGAACTGTTAGGACTTCATCAAGTTAAAAAGCCTTTGCACAGCGATGGAAACAATCAACAAAATTAAAAGGCAGCCTACAGAATGTGAGACGATATTTGCAAATGACATATCTAATAGAGGATTAGTATCCAAAATCTAGAAAGAACGTATCAAACTCCACATCCAAAACCAAACAATCCAGTTACGAAATGGGCAGAAGACATGAATAGACATTTTTCAAAGAAGACATCCAGATGGCTAACAGACACATGAAAAGATGCTCAACATCACTCATCATCAGGGAAATCCAAATCAAAACCACATTGAGATACCATCTTACACCTGTCAGAATGGTTAAAATTAACACCAAAAGAAACAACAGATGGTGGAGGGTGT
Source organism: Felis catus (assembly GCF_018350175.1). Lineage (NCBI taxonomy): Eukaryota > Metazoa > Chordata > Mammalia > Carnivora > Felidae > Felis > Felis catus. Next base: position 50,052,264 of record NC_058386.1, on the reverse strand, counting down.
GGAGAGAGGAGAACCCTGTTGCACTGTTTTTGGAAATGCAAACTGGTGCATCCGCTCTGGAAAAGTTTATGGAGTTTCCTCAAAAAGTTAAAAATAGAACTACCCTACAACCCAGCAATTGCACTGCTAGGTATTCACCCAAAGGTTACAAAAATACAGATTCAAAGGGGTACGTGCACCCGGATATTTATAGCAGCATTACCAACAATAGCTAAAAATATAGAAAGAGCCCAAATGCCCATCAATTGATGAATGGATAAAGAAGTGGTATATATAATCAATGCGACATTACTCAGCCATAAAGAATAATGAAATCTTGCCATTTGCAATGACGTGGATGGAGCTCAGAGTGTATTATGCTAAGTGAAATAAGTCATTCAGAGAAAGACAAATTCCATATGATTTCACTCACATATGGAATTTAAGAAACAAAACAGATGAACATATGGGAAGAAAAAAAGAGAGAATGAAGCAAACCTTAAGAGACCCTTAACTATGGGGAATAAACTGAAGGTTGATGGAGGGATGTGGGTGAGGGATGGGTTAAACGGAGGTTGGGTATTAAGGAGGGTGCATGTTATGCTGAGCATTGTGTGTTATATGTAAATGATGAATCATTAAATTCTACTATTGAAACCAATATTACACTACACATTACCTAATGAGAATTTAAATTAAAATGTGAAAAAAAAATTTTAAACTTCTCAATATTTCTTCTTTGTTGGTGTTTTATTTAGAAGTTTTTTGCTTAATTCGGAAGTTTTTTTTCCAGCTATTTATCTAGCATGTACCTCTAGTTTAATATTTTGGTTTGAAACAGACATTGTGCAGAAAAAAACATTTGACAAAATACAGCAACCTTTATTCATAAAAACCCTTAAGAAAGTAGGGATAGATGGAAAGAACATACTTCAAGATCATAAAGGCCATATATGAAAGACCCACAGCTAATATCATCCTCAGTGGGGAATAACTGAGAGCTCTCTCCCTAAGGTGAGGAACATGACAATGTTTTTCATTCTTTAACATTATTTGGGGCGCCTGGATGGCTCAGTCAGTTGAGCGTCCGACTTCAGCTCAGGTCATGATGTCACAGCTCCTGGACTCAAGCCCCGCGTTGGGCTCTGTGCTGACAGCTGGTAGCCTGGAACCTGCTTCGGATTCTGTGTCTCCCTCTTTCTCTGCCCCTGACACACTCGCATTCTGTCTCTGTCTCTCTCAAACATAAATAAACATTTCAAAAGTTTAACAATTATTAAAAATTATTTTATGACCCAGATTGTGATCTATCATGGTGGAATATATCTATACATATATATATATACATATATATGTATATATATATAGCTATATACGTATATATAGGTATATATATACATATATATATATATATATATATACCTATATATATGTATATATATATATCTCAAACTGGTTTCTTTCACTTAAAAATATGCCTTTAAGATTTATCCAAGTGTGTGTGTGTGTGTGTGTGTGTGTGTGTGTGTGTGTGTGTGGCTTGTTAGCTCATTTCTTTTTATCATAAATAATATTTCATTATATAGAATAACCACAGTCAATTCACAAATTGATTCAGTTCATGATGGTTTCTGGTATTTGGTGACTATAAATAAATTTGATATAGACATTCAAGTGCAAATTTTATTTGGATTCCAATTTTCATATCAAGTATTTTAAAAACTAGGAATCCTTATGAGATATCTGTGCTTAGTTTTGGAAAACACGGTCAAAGATTTTTGTGAATGTGACTATACTGTTTTGTATTCCCACCAGCAGCAATTAAAATTCCTGTTGCTCCACATCTAGCTATCTTTTCACAATACCTCTTGTTTAGGATTTAGCCATTCCAACAGGTATATATAGGTATTTAAGTATTTTTAAATTTCAAATTTCCTAAAGGCAACTACGACCTTGCATATATTTACATACTTATATGCCATGTGTTTATACGCTTTGGAGAAGTGTCTGCTCAGATATATTGCCCAAATTTTAATAGTTCTCTCTTAAATTGTTGAGTTTTAGGAGTTTTTGTATATTTGGGGTAGACAATGCTTTAATATAGAGTTTTACAGTTGTTTTCTTCAGGTCTGTGGCTTGCCTTTTTATTCTCTTTACAGTGATATTTCAGAGGATAACCTTATTTTTATTTTATTTTTTTTTTGAGTATGGTTGACATACAATGTTACATTGGTTTCAGATGTACAACATTGTGATTCAACAATTTTATGCATTGTGCTATTTTCACCACAAGTGTAGCTACCATATGGCCCCATACATCATTATTAAATATCAATGACTATATTCTTAATATTGTGACTTTTATTCCCATGACTTATTTATTTCATAACTGGAAACCTTTAGCTTCCTCTCCCCTTTACCCATTTTGCCCAGTCTCTACTTTACTCCCCTCTGGCAACCATCAATTTGTTCTTTTTATTTGTCGGTCTGATTTTGCACTGTGTTTCTTTATTCCTTTTTTTTTTTAAGATTCCTCTCATGAGGGAAATCATATGATATTTGTCTTTCTTAGTCTGATTTTTTATATATATATATGAAATTTATTGTCAAATTGGTTTCCATACAACACCCAGTGCTCATCCCAAAAGGTGCCCTCCTCAATACCCATCACCCACCCTCTCCTCCCTCCCGCCCCCCATCAACCCTCAGTTTGTTCTCAGTTTTTAAGAGTCTCTTATGCTTTGGCTCTCTTCCACTCTAACCTCTTTTTTTTTTCCTTCCCCTCCCCCATGGGTTCCTGTTAAGTTTCTCAGGATCCACATAAGAGTGAAACCATATGGTATCTGTCTTTCTCTGTATGGCTTATTTCACTCAGCATCACACTCTCCAGTTCCATCCACGTTGCTACAAAAGGCCATATTTCATTTTTTCTCATTGCCACGTAGTATTCCATTGTGTATATAAACCACAATTTCTTTATCCATTCATCAGCTGATGGACATTTCGGCTCTTTCCATAATTTGGCTATTGTTGAGAGTGCTGCTCTAAACATTGGGGTACAAGTGCCCCTATGCATCACTACTCCTGTATCCCTTGGATAAATTCCTAGCAATGCTATTGCTGGGTCATAGGGTAGGTCTATTTTTAATTTTCTGAGGAACCTCCACACTGCTTTCCAGAGCGGCTGCACCAATTTGCATTCCCACCAACAGTGCAAGAGGGTTCCCGTGTCTCCACATCCTCTCCAGCATCTATAGTCTCCTGATTTGTTCATTTTGGCCACTCTGACTGGCGTGAGGTGATACCTGAGTGTGGTTTTGATTTGTATTTCCCTGATAAGGAGCGACGCTGAACATCTTTTCATGTGCCTGTTGGCCATCCGGATGTCTTCTTTAGAGAAGTGTCTATTCATGTTTTCTGCCCATTTCTTCACTGGGTTCTTTGTTTTTCGGGTGTGGAGTTTGGTGAGCTCTTTATAGATTTTGGATACTAGCCCTTTGTCCAATATGTCATTTGCAAATATCTGTTCCCATTCCGTTGGTTGCCTTTTAGTTTTGTTGGTTGTTTCCTTTGCTGTGCAGAAGCTTTTTATCTTCATAAGGTCCCAGTAATTCACTTTTGCTTTTAATTCCCTTGCCTTTGGGGATGTGTCGAGTAAGAGATTGCTACGGCTGAGGTCAGACAGGTCTTTTCCTGCTTTCTCCTCTAGGGTTTTGATGGTTTCCTGTCTCACATTCAGGTCCTTTATCCATTTTGAGATTATTTTTGTGAATGGTGTGAGAAAGTGGTCTAGTTTCAACCTTCTGCATGTTGCTGCCCAGTTCTCCCAGCACCATTTGTTAAAGAGGCTGTCTTTTTTCCATTGGATGTTCTTTCCTGCTTTGTCAAAGATGAGTTGGCCATACGTTTGTGGGTCTAGTTCTGGGGTTTCTATTCTATTCCATTGGTCTATGTGTCTGTTTTTGTGCCAATACCATGCTGTCTTGAGGATTACAGCTTTGTAGTAGAGGCTAAAGTCTGGGATTTTGATGCCTCCTGCTTTGGTCTTCTTCTTCAAAATTCCTTTGGCTATTCGGGGCCTTTTGTGGTTCCATATGAATTTTAGGATTGCTTGTTCTAGTTTCGAGAAGAATGCTGGTGCAATTTTGATTGGGATTGCATTGAATGTGTAGATAGCTTTGGGTAGTATTGACATTTTGACAATATTTATTCTTCCAATCCATGAGCAGGGAATGTCTTTCCATTTCTTTAAATCTTCTTCAATTTCCTTCATAAGCTTTCTATAGTTTTCAGCATACAGATCCTTTACATCTTTGGTTAGATTTATTCCTAGGTATTTTATGCTTCTTGGTGCAATTGTGAATGGGATCAGTTTCTTTATTTGTCTTTCTGTTGCTTCATTGTTAGTGTATAAGAATGCAACTGATTTCTGTACATTGATTTTGTATCCTGCGACTTTGCTAAATTCATGTATCAGTTCTAGCAGACTTTTGGTGGAGTCTATCGGATTTTCCATGAATAATATCATGTCATCTGCAAAAAGCAAAAGCTTGACTTCATCTTTGCCAATTTTGATGCCTTTGATTTCCTTTTGTTGTCTGATTGCTGATGCTAGAACTTCCAGCACTATGTTAAACAACAGCCGTGAGAGTGGGCATCCCTGTCGTGTTCCTGATCTCAGGCAAAAAGCTCTCAGGTTTTCCCTGTTGAGGATGATGTTAGCTGTGGGCTTTTCATAGATGGCTTTTATGATCTTTAAGTATGTTCCTTCTATCCCGACTTTCTCAAGGTTTTTATTAAGAAAGGGTGCTGGATTTTGTCAAAGGCCTTTTCTGCATCGATTGACAGGATCATATGGTTCTTCTCTTTTTTTTTGTTAATGTGATGTATCACGTTGATTGATTTGCGAATGTTGAACCAGCCCTGCAGCCCAGGAATGAATCCCACTTGATCATGGTGAATAATTCTTTTTATATGCCGTTGAATTCGATTTGCTAGTATCTTATTGAGAATTTTTGCATCCATATTCATCAGGGATATTGGCCTGGAGGTCTCTTTTTTTACTGGATCTCTGTCTGGTTTAGGAATCAAAGTAATACTGGCTTCATAGACTGAGTCTGGAAGTTTTCCTTCCCTTTCTATTTCTTGGAGTAGCTTGAGAAGGATAGGTATTAACTCTGCTTTAAACGTCTGGTAGAACTCCCCTGGGAAGCCATCTGGTCCTGGACTCTTCTTTGTTGGGAGATTTTTGATAACCGATTCAATTTCTTCGCTGGTTATGGGTCTGTTCAAGCTTTCTATTTCCTCCTGGTTGAGTTTTGGAAGAGTGTGGGTGTTCAGGAATTTGTCCATTTCTTCCAGGTTGTCCAATTTGTTGGCATATAATTTTTCATAGTATTCCCTGATAATTGTTTGTATCTCTGAGGGATTGGTTGTAATAATTCCATTTTCATTCATGATTTTATCTATTTGGGTCATCTCCCTTTTCTTTTTGAGAAGCCTGGCTAGAGGTTTGTCATTTTGTTTATTTTTTCAAAAAACCAACTCTTGGTTTCGTTGATCTGCTCTACAGTTTTTTTTAGATTCTATATTGTTTATTTCTGCTCTGATCTTTATTATTTCTCTTCTTCTGCTGGGTTTAGGTTGCCTTTGCTGTTCTGCTTCTAGTTCCTTTAGGTGTGCTGTTAGATTTTGTATTTGGGATTTTACTTGTTTCTTGAGATAGGCCTGGATTGCAATGTATTTTCCTCTCAGGACTGCCTTCGCTGTGTCCCAAAGCATTTGGATTGTTGTATTTTCATTTTCGTTTGTTTCCATATATTTTTTAATTTCTTCTCTAATTGCCTGGTTGACCCACTCATTGGTTAGTAGGGTGTTCTTTAACCTCCATGCTTTTGGAGGTTTTCCAGACTTTTTTCTGTGGTTGATTTCAAGCTTCATAGCATTGTGGTCTGAAAGTATGCATGGTATAATTTCAATTCTTGTAAACTTATGAAGGGCTGTTTTGTGATCCAGTATATGATCTATCTTGGAGAATGTTCCATGTGCACTCGAGAAGAAAGTATATTCTGTTGCTTTGGGATACAGCGTTCTAAATATATCTGTCAAGTCCATCTGATCCAATGTCTCATTCAGGGCCCTTGCTTCTTTATTGACCGTGTGTCTAGATGATCTATCCATTTCTGTAAGTGGGGTGTTAAAGTCCCCTGCAATGACCACATTCTTATCAATAAGGTTGCTTATGTTTATGAGTAATTGTTTTATATATTTGGGGGCTCCGGTTTTCGGCGCATAGACATTTCTAATTGTTAGCTCTTCCTGATGGATAGACCCTGTAACTATTATATGATGTCCTTCTTCATCTCTTGTTACAGCCTTTAATTGAAAGTCTAGTTTGTCTGATATAAGTATGGCTACTCCAGCTTTCTTTTGGCTTCCAGTAGCATGATAAATAGTTCTCCATCCCCTCACCCTCAGTCTAAAGGTGTCCTCAGGTCTAAAATGAGTCTCTTGTAGACAGCAAATAGATGGGTCCTGTTTTTTTATCCATTCTGATACCCTATGTCTTTTGGCTGGTGCATTTAATCCATTTACATTCAGTGTTATTATAGAAAGATACGGGTTTAGAATCATTGTGATGTCTGTATGTTTTATGCTTGTAGTGATGTCTCTGGGACTTTGTCTCACAGGGTCCCCCTTAGGATCTCTTGTAGGGCTGGTTTAGTGGTGACAAATTCCTTCAGTTTTTGTTTGTTTGGGGAGACCTTTATCTCGCCTTCTATTCTAAATGACAGACTTGCTGGATAAAGGATTCTGGGCTGCATATTTTTTCTGTCTAGCACCCTGTAAATCTCGTGCCAATTCTTTCTGGCCTGCCAAGTTTCAAAAGAGAGATCAGTCACGTGTCTTATAGGTCTCCCTTTATATGTGAGGGCACGTTTACCCCTTGCTGCTTTCAGAATTTGCTCTTTACCCTTGTATTTTGTCAGTTTCACTATGATATGTCATGCAGAAGATCGATTCAAGTTACGTCTGAAGGGAGTTCTCTGTGCCTCTTGGATTTCAATGCCTTTTTCCTTCCCCAGTTCAGGGAAGTTCTCAGCTATGATTTCTTCAAGTACCCCTTCAGCACCTTTCCCTCTCTCTTCCTCCTCTGGGATACCAATTATGCGTATATTATTTCTTTTTAGTGTATCACTTAGTTCTCTAATTTTCCCCTCATACTCCTGGATTTTTTTATCTCTCTTTTTCTCAGCTTCCTCTTTTTCCATAACTTTATCTTCTAGTTCACCTATTCTCTCCTCTGCCTCTTCAAGCCGAGCTGTGGTGGTTTCCATTTTGTTATGCATTTCGTTTAAAGCGTTTTTCAGCTCCTCGTGACTGGTCCTTAGTCCCTTGATCTCTGTAGCAAGAGATTCTCTGCTGTCCTGTATACTGTTTTCAAGCCCAGCGATTAATTTTATGACAATTATTCTAAATTCACTTTCTGTTATATTATTTAAATCCTTTTTGATCAGCTCATTAGCTGTTGTTATTTCCTGGAGATTCTTCTGAGGGGAATTCTTCCGCTTGGTCATTTTGGATAGTCCCTGGAGTGGTGAGGACCTGCAGGGCACTTCCCCTGTGCTGTGGTGTATAACTGGAGTTGGTGGGCTGAGCCGCAATCAGACCTGATGTCTGCCCCCAGCCCACCGCTGGGGCCACAGTCAGACTGGTGTGTGCCTTCTCTTCCCCTCTCCTAGGGGCGGGATTCACTGTGGGGTGGCGTGGCCTGTCTGGGCTGCTTGCACACTGCCAGGCTTGTGATGCTGGGGATCTGGCGTATTAGCTGGGGTGGGTAGGCAAGGTCCACGGGGGCAGGAGGGGCAGGCTTAGCTCGCTTCTCCTTAGGTGATCCACTTCAGGAGGGGCCCTGTGGCAGCGGGAGGGAGTCAGATCCGCTGTCGGAGGTTTGGCTCCGCAGAAGCACAGAGTTGGGTGTTTCCGCGGAGCCAGCAAGTTCCCTGGCAGGAAGTGGTTCTCTTTGGGATTTTGGCTGGGGGATGGGCGGGGGAGATGGCGCTGGCGAGCGCCTTTGTTCCCCACCGAACTGAGCTCTGTCGTCCGGGGGCTCAGCAGCTCTCCCTCCCTTTGTCCTCCAGCCTTCCCGCTTTCTGAGCAGAGCTGTTAACTTATGACCTCCCAGAAGGTAAGTCGCACTTGCTGTCGCAACACAGTCCATCAGGCCCCTCTGCTTTTGCCAGCCAGACTCAGGGGCTCTGCTTGGCCGTGGAGCCGCCCCTCCTTCCCGGCTCCCTCCCGCCAGTCCGTGGAGGGCGCACTGCCTCACTGCCCTTCCTACCCTCTTCCTTGGGCCTCTTGTCTGCGCTTGGCTCCGGCGACTCTGTTCTGCTAATCCTCTGGCGGTTTTCTGGGTTATTTAGGCAGGTGTAGGTGGAATCTAAGTGATCAGCAGGACGCGCGGTGAGCCCAGCGTCCTCCTACGCCGCCATCTTCCCAAAGTTCCTTTCTTAGTCTGATTTTACTTAGCATAATGCCCTCCAGGTCCACCCATATTGTCTCAGATGGCATGATCTCGTCCTATCTAAGGCTGTGTAATATTCCACTATGTATAAGGTGTATATATATAAAGTATATATATGTGTGTCATAGATGTGTGATCCATGTCACATATATATAATCTTTGACTGTATTTTCCAAAACTAAGCACAGATACCTCATAAGAATTCCTAGTTCTTAACTTAACTGATATGAAATTGTTAATACAAATAAATATTGCACCCGAATTTTGCAAAAAAAAAAATATACACACACACACACACACACACACACACACATATAAAATCTGCCTTTTTGATTTGCCTGTTGATGAACACTTAGGTTGCTTCCATATGTTGGCTGTTGTAGTAGTGTTGCAACAAACACAGGGGCACATGTATCTTTTCAGATTAGTGTTTTCATTTCCTTTGCATAAATACCTAATAGGAATTTTTGAATCATACGGGAATTCTATTTTCTATGTTTTTGAGGAGAATTCATATTGTTGTCCTCAGTGGCTGTATCAACATACATCCTCAACAACAATGTATGACAGTTCCATTTTCTCCACATCCTCTCCAACACTTTATATTTCTTGTCTATATAAGTGTAGCCATTCTTACAGGTGTAAGGTGATATCTCATTGTGGTTTTGATTTGCATTTCCCTAATGATTAGAGATGTTGAGCATCTTATCATGTGTCCGTTTGCTATCTGTATATCTTCTTTAGAAAAGTGTCCATTCATGTTCTCCACACATTTATTGATCAGATGGTTTATTACTTTGGTGTTGAGTTGTATACCTTCTTTATAAATTTTGACCACTAACAGCTTATTGGATGTATCATTTGCAAATATCTTCTCCCATTAAGTAGGTTGTCTTTTTGTGTTGTTGTTGACTGTTTCCTTTGTTTTGCAAAAGCTTTTTATTTTGATGTAGTCCCAACGTTTATTTTTGCTTTTGTTTCCTTTACCTCAGGTGATTTATCTACAAAGATGTTGCTAGGGCCAATGTCAAAGAGATTGTGTTACCTTCCAAGGTTTATATAGTTTCAGGTCTCACATTTGTGTCTTTAGACATTTTGAATTTATTTTTGTGTATGTTGTTAAAAAATCATCCTGTTCCATTCTTTTACATGTAGCTGCCAAGCTTTCCCAGTACTATTTGTTGACAAGACTATCTTGTCTCCATTATACATTCTTGCTTTCTTTGTCATAGATTGGTTGGCCATACAAATTAGGGTTTGTTTCTGGGGTTTCTATTGTGTTCCACTGAATTTTGTGTCTATTTCTTTGTACTACCACAATTTAGATTACTTTAGCTTTGTAGTATATCTTGGAATATAGAATTGTGTTACCTCCAGCTTTCTTCTTCTCAAAATTGCTTTGGCTATTCAGGGACTGTTATGATTCCATACAATTTTTTAAATTATTTGTTCTATTTCTGTAACAAAATTCCAATGGTATTTGATAAGGATTGCATTGAATTTGTAGATTACATTGGGTTATATGGACATTTTAACAATATTACTTCTTGCAATTTATGAGCATAGAATATCTTTTTATTTGTGTCATCTTCAATTTCTTTCATTAATATTTTATAGTTTTCAGAGCACAGATCTTTCACCTCTTTGAATAAGTTCATCCCTAGTCATTTTGGTCTTTTTGATGCAATTATTAATGGTGTTGTTTTAGAATTTATCTTTTTGCTCATTCGTTAATCATGTATAGTAATGTATAAAGAAGATGTAGTATAGTTATAGATATAATGGGATGTTATTCAGCCAAAAAAAATGAAATCTTGCCATTTTCAATGACATGGGTGAAGCTAGAGAGTCTAATGCTAAATGAAATAAGTCAACCAGAGAAAGAGAAATACTATATAAGTTTACTTATATGTAGAATTTAAGAAACAAACAAACGAGCTAGGGGAAGAGAGACAGACAGACAGACAGAGATACAAGCCAAAAACCAGACACTTAAATATTTAGAACAAACTCATGGTTAGCAGAGAGAAGATGGGTAGGGGGATGCATGAAATAAGCCATGAGGATTAAGGAGTGTACTTCTTGTGATGAGCACTAAGTGATGTATGGGATTATTGAATCACTATATTGTATACCTGAAACTAATATAACACTATGTTAACTATACTGGAATATAAAATTAAAATAAAATAAAATAAAATAAAATAGTAAAATAAAATAAAAAAATAATGATGCCAATTTCTACATATTAATTTTGTGTCCTACTAATTTATTGAATTCGTTTATTATTTCTAATAGTTTTTTTGTGGAAACGTTAGGGTTTTCTATGTATACTGTCATACTGTTTGCAGACAGTGACAGTTTTACTTCTTTATCAATAAGGATGCCTTTTATTTCTTTTTCTTGTATGATTGTTGCCGTTAGGACTTCCTGTACTATGTTGAATAAAATTAATGAGTGTGGACATCCTTCTTTTTCTTCTGATCTTAAATGAAAAGTATTTCGTTATTGATTATGCTGTTAGCTATGGGTTTTTCACATATGGCCTGTATTACTTTATTATGGTGAGGTATGCTCCCTCTAAACCCATTATGTTGAGAATTTTTACCAGGAATGGATGTTAAATTTTCCCAAAAGCTTTTTTTTTTTGCATCCATTGAGATGATCATATGTTTTTTAACCCTTTGCTTTGTTGATGTCGTGCATCACATTGATTGATTTGCAAATATTGAACCATCCTTGCATAATCCAAAATAATCACTTAATCACAGCAAATGATATATTTAATATATTTTTGTATATGGTTTGCTAAAAACATTTTCAGGTTTTTATTTAAATTCCAGTTAGTTAACATGCAGTGTAATAATAGCTGCAGGTGTAGGATCTAGTGATTCATCAATTACATAGAACCCTGAGCACTCATCACAACAAGTGCCCTCCTTAATAGCCATCACCAATTTAACACATCTCCTCCCCCCTCTCCCCTCCAGTATCCCTCAGTTTGTTCTCTATAGTTTAGAGTCTGTTTTCTGGTTTGCCTCTGTTTCTCTTTTCCTATGTTCATCTGTTTTCTTTCTTAAAGTCCACATACAAGTGAAATCATATGATATTGTTCTTTCTCTGACTGACAAATTTCACTTAGTAAAATACTCTCCAGCTCCACCCACATCATTGCAAAATTTCACTCATTTTTATGACTGAGTAATATTCTATATATACACCACATCTTCTTTATCCATTCATCAGTCAATGGACATTAAGGTTCCTTCCATAATTTGGCTATTTTTGATAATGTTGCTATAAACATCAGGGTGCATGTATGCCTTTGAAAGAGTATTTTTGTATTCATTGGGTAAATATGTAATAGAGCAATTGATGAGTCATAGGATAGTTCTATTTTTAACATTTTGAGGAACCTCCATAAAGTTTTCCAGAGTGGCTGCACCAGTCTGCATTCCCACCAAGAGTGTAAGATAGTTAACCCTTCTCCTCATCCTTGCCAACACCTGCCATTTCCTGTGTTGTTAATGTTAGCCATTCCGACTGGTGTCAGATGATATCTCATTGTAGTTTTCATTTGTATTTCCCGATGATCAGGGGTGTTGGCCGTCTTTTCATGTGTCTGTTGGCCATCTGGACCCTTTGGAAAAAATGTCTTTTCATGTCTTCTGTCCATTTCTTAACTGGATTATTTGAACTTTGGGTGTTGAGTTTGATAAGTTCTTTATAGATTTTGGATACTAACCCATTATCAGATATGTCATTTGTAAATATCTTATATTCTGAAAGTTGCCTTTTAGTTTTACTAATTGTTTCCTTCATCGTGCAACAGCTTTTTACCTTGATGAAGTCCCAATGGTTTATTTTTGCTTTTGTTTCCCTTGCCACAGGAGACATATCTAGTAAGAAGTTGCTATGGCTGATGTCAAAGAGGTTATTGCTTGTGTTCTCCTGTAGGGTTGTAATGGTGTCCTGCCTCACATTTAGGTCTTTCATCCATTTTGAATTTATATCTGTGTATGATGTAAAAAGTGGTCCAGTTCCATTCTTTTACATGTTATTGTCCAGGTTTCCCATCAGCATTTGTGGAAGAGACTGTTTTTTTTTTTCCATTAGATATTCTTTCCTGCTTTGACGAAGATTAGTTGACCATATAGTTGTGGCTCCATTTGTGAGTTTTCTATTCTGTTCCATTGATCTATGTGTCTGTTGCTGTGCCGGTATCATAATATATTGATCAATACAGGTTTGTAATATAACTTGAAGTCTGGAATTTTGATACTTTCTGCTTTTCTTTTCCTTTTGAAGACTGCTTTGGCTATTTGAGGTCTTTTGTGGTTCCACACAAATTTTAGTATTGTTCATTCTATCTCTGTGAAAAACACCATTGGTATTTTGATAGGGATTTCATTAAATGTGTCAACTGCTTTGGGTAGTACAGACATCTTAATAATATTTCGGTTTCTATACAGAGTATAAGGTCATCTGCAAATAGTAAAAGATCCATAACTGGGAAAGAAGGAAATTTAATCTGTAATCAAAAATACCCCAACAACAAAAAAAAGTCCAAGGCCAGATGGCTTCCCATGGGGAATTCTACCAGATATTTGAAGAAGTATTAATACCTATTCTTCTCAAACTGTTCCAAAAAAATAGAAATGAAAGGAAAATTTCCGAACTCCTTTTACAAGACCCGCATTTCCTTGATTCCTAAACCAAAGACCCCACTAAAAAGGAGAATTGCAGGCCAATATCCCTGATGAACATGGATGCAAATATTCTCAACAAGATACTAGCAAAGAATTGTTCAGTACAATCAAGTGGGATTTATTCCTGGGATGCAGGGATGGTTCAACATCCACAAATCAATCAATGTGACACACCACATTAACAACAACAACAACAACAACAACAACAAAGATTTGAACCATATGATCCCCTCAATAGATGTAGAAAAAGCATTTGGAAAAAAAAAGACTGCATCCATTCTTGGGGAAAGGAAAACATAACCTTCAAAAAAGTAGGGATAGATGGAAAAATCTCAACATCAAAATCTGCCATATACAAAAGACCCACAGCTAATATCATCCTTGATGTGGAAAAATTGAGAGCCTTTCCTCTATGGTCAGGAAGAAGACAGAGATGTCCACTTGCACCACTGTTATTTAACATAGTACTGGAAGTCTTAGCCTCAATAATCAGGCTACAGAAAGAAATAAAAAGCATCCAGACTGGTGAGGAAGAAGTCAAACATTTACTATTTGCAGATGACATGATACCCTATATAGAAAACCTGAAAGATTCTACAAAAAAATTACCAGTAGTCATACATGAATTCACCAAAGTTGCAGGATATAGAATCAATGTGCAGAAATCTGTTTCACTTCTATATGCCAATTATGAACAGCAGGAAAAGAAATCAAAGAATTAATCCCATCTGCAATTGCATCAAAAACAATAAGATACCTAGGAATAAACCTAACCAAAGTTGTAAAAGATCTGTACTCTGAAAACTACAGAATACTTATGAAAGAAATTGAAAAGGACACAAGGATATGAAAAACACTCCATGTTCATGGATTGGAAGAACACACGTTGTTAAAATATCTATACTACCCAAAGCAATTTGCACGTTTCATGCAATCCCTATCGAAATACCACAAGCATTTTTCAGGGCGAGAACAAACCATCCTAAATTTTTTATGGAACCTCAGAAGACCTCGAATAGCCAAAGCAATCTTGAAAAAGAAAAGCAAAGCTGGTGGCATCACACCTCCAGATTGCAAGCTATGTTACAATGTTGTAGTCATAAAAACATTATGGTACTGACACAAAAACAGACGCAGATCAATGGAAAAGAATAGAGAACCAAGAAAAATACCCACAACTCTATGGCCAAGTAATCTTCAACAAAGCAGGAAAGACTATCCAATGAAAAAAGACAATCTCTACAACAAAGGGGGTTGGGAAAACTGGACATCAACATGCTAAAAACTGAAACTGGACCATTTTCTTACACTATACACAAAACTAAATTCAAAATAAATGAAAGACCTAAATGTGATACAGGAAACCATCAAAATACTAGAGGAGAACATAGGCAGCAACTTCTTTGACCTCAGCTGTAGCAGCTTCTTTCTAAACACACCGCCAGAGGCAAGGGAAGCTAAAACAAAAGTGAACTATTAGGACTTCATCAAGATAAAAACTTCTGCAAAGAGAAGGAAACAATTCAACAAACTAAAATTCAGCCTAAGAAATGCGAGAAGATATTTGCAAATGCCATACGTGATAAAGGTTTAGTATCCAAAATCTATGAATAACTTATCAAACTTCACAACCTAAAAACAAATAATCCAGTCAAAAAATGGGCAGAAAGATTTTTTTCCAAAGAAAACATGCAGATGACTAACAGACACATGAAAAGATGCTCAACATCATTCATCATGGAAATACAAAGTAAAACCACAATAAGATACTACCTCATATCTGTCAGAATAGTTAAAATTAACAACACAGGAAACAACAGATGTTGACCAGGATGGGGAGAAAGGGCAACCCTCTTACAGTGTTTGTGAGAATGCAAACTGGTGCAGCCACTCTGGAAAAGAGTATGGAGGTTCCTGAAAAAGTTAAAAATGGAATGACCCTATGAATACTGATTGAAGGGGTACATGCACCCCATGTTTAAAGCGGCCTTACCAGCAGTGGCCAAAGTATTGAAAGAGCCCAAATTCCCATCAGCTGATACACACACACACACACACACACACACACACACACACACCATGAAATATTACTTGGCTATCAAAAAGAATGAAGTCTTGCCATTTGCAATAACGTGAATGGAGCTAGATCGTATTTTGCTAAGTGAAATAAAAAAATACCTTATGATTTCACTCATATGTGCAATTCATGAAAGAAACAGATGAACGTGTGGGAAGGGAAAAGAAAAGAGAGAGGGATGCAAACCATAAGGGACTCTTAACTATAGATAACAAACTGTGGGTTGATGGAAGGAGGTGTGCAGGGATGGGCTAAATGGATTGATGAATAATAGGGAAGGCACTTGTGATGAGCCCTGGATGTCACATGTAAGTGATGAATCACTAAATTGTACACCCTAAACCAATTTTACTATACATATAAACTGACCAGAATTTAAATGAAAACTTGAAACATAAAAGAAAAAAAAATTGCTGTTAGAGATTCAGCTAATGTGCTCCACGCAGGACCTATTTCAAAAAGCTTTTAGTAGCAATTTCTCTTCACCTTCAAAGGGACACATGTTTCTTTACCCGGCTGCACATGAGATATCTCAATAGCACTGCCATTGCACAAAATATTTGGAGGCAAGATCTTAACAGCATCCAACTTTCTCCAGTAAGAGTATTAATTTGACATACTCATTCAAGCCATCCAAATATTAACAGTGGAACTTACAAAGAACGCATGGGACATTTCCCCACACATATTGGATGACTCTGTTATGCCAATAAAATACCTGGGTTTTATTTGGGCATTTGAGGTATGTCCCATTGCTGACACTGTCAAGAAATAATTGTTGATCTCTGTATTCACCATATTAAAAGAAACACAATATGTCTTGGGCCTTTTGGGGTTCTGAGGGCAACATATTTCTTAATTCCAAATTTTGCTTACACCCATTTATGCTGTTATGTTTCAAACCGTCCCAACTTGAATAAAGCCCCTCAGAGACAAGTGGCTCTAGAATCTCTCTAAATTGCAAGACAACACATACTTCCATTAGTTCCTCTCAAAGATTCCTTTACTGTAGAGACCTTAGAAACGCCTTCTTATGCATCTTTGATTTTCTGGACCAATAATGATAACCATAATTTGCACTTGGAGCTCTGGTGCCAAATCATGCCCTACAGTATACATTATTAGAGTGGCAGTTGCTGTTTGCATACTGTGTCCTTCTGGAGATGGACGCTCTCACAGGCCCTTCTCCAATGTGCCTTGGGTTGGGAACAAAGCACTATGTAGGCTTGACCTCACCACAGAAGACTCCTTATAGAAATGAAAACGGTACTTATAGGATAAGGCCAAACCTGAACATCTGTAGGGGCACCAGAAGAGAAAATATCTTCCCCGTTTTCTTTTCCTTGCCAAACGCATCGGTACTGGAGGTCGCCTCTATTCCAGACTGATTGGCCACCTGGGGAGTCTCTTGGGATCAACTGAGAGATTACAAAAGGTAGTTTATATACTTTATGGATGGCAGAATCACCGTCTCATGTAATAGAGACTGTTGGAGAGCTGCTGCTGTCTATCCCTTAATCGGGATTTCTCTTGGTAAGGACAGTACTCAAGCATCAGTACAATTAGCAGAACTTCATGCAGTCATCTTAGTACTAGAGAGTTACAGTAGAATCCCCCCATGGTGAAACCTATCCACAGTTTTGCTATTCATAGTTTCAGTTACCTGTTGTCAACCAAAGTCCAGAAGCAGATGATTCTCCTTCTGACATAACACCAGAAGGTCGATAGTAGCCTAAAACTACATCACAATGCCTACATCATTCACCTCATTTCACCTCTTCACATAGGCATTTTATCATCTGACATGAGCACAAGAAGGGTGCATACAGTACAGTAAGATGTTTTGAGAAAGAAACTACATTCACAAAACTTCCATTGCAGGATATTGTTATAATAGTTCTATTTTGTTATTAGTTTTTATTGTTAATTAGTTATTATTGCTAATTTCTTACTGTGCCTTATTTATGAATTAAACTATCATAGGTATTTATAGGAAAAAATAGTGTGGGTGTGTATATACATATATATATTTGTATTAACTGTGGTTTCAGGCATCTACTGGAGGTTTGGGAATGTATTGTCTGCAGATAAGGTGGGGCTTCTTGTACCTAGCCACTAATAAACGCCATTCACACATTATATTTATTTATTTTTCTCTCCAAGTTATTGTGTAAAGTATAGTTAGTTACCACACCATGTAATAGTAGTTTCAGGTGTAGAATTTAGTGATCCATCACTACATAAAACACCCGGTGCTCATCACAACAAGTGCGCTCCTTAAGTAACATCACCCATTTAACCCACCTCCACCCACCTCCCCTCCAGTAACCCTCTTTTCTATAGTAAAGAGTCTGTTTGTTGGTTTGAATCTCTGTTTTTCTCCCCCTATGTTCATTTGTTTTGATTCTTAAATCCCATATATGAGTGACGTCATATGGTATTTGTCTTCCACTGACTGACTTATTTTGCTTACCGTAATACAATACTCTCTAGCTCCATCCATGTCATTGCAAATGGCAAGATTTAATTATTTTTTTATTTTTTCTAATATTCCATTGTCTCTCTATATAGATCTATCTATCTATCTGTCTGTCTATCTATCTACCTATAACACATCTGTATCCATTCCTCAGTGGACATTTGGACTCTTTCCATAATTTCACTATTGGTGATAATGCTGCAATAAACATTGGGGTGCAATGTAACTCTTCAAATTAGAATTTTATATTCTTTCAGTCAATCCTTCGTAGTGCAATTGCTGGATCATGGGGTAGTTCTGTTTTAAACTTTCTGAGTAGCCTCCATACTCCTCCATATTCCAGAGGGGCCATACCGGTTTGCATTCCCACCAACAGTGCAAGAGGGGTTCCCGTTTGCCACATCCTCATGAACACCTGTTGTTTCTTGTGTTGTCGATCTTAGCCATTCTGACAGTTGTGAGTTGATATTGAATTGTAGTTTTTACTTGTATTACACTGATGACGAGTGATGTTGAGCATCTTTTCATATATCTGTTAGCCATCTGTATGTCTCCTTTAGAAAAAAGTCTATTCCTGTCTTCTGCCCATTTTTATGACTGGATTATTTGTTTTTGGGGTGTTCTTCTTTGTAAGTTCTTTATATATTTTGGATACTAACCCTTTATCAGTTATGTCATTTGCAGATATGTCCTTTGAAAATACCTTCTCATATTCAGTAGATTGACCTTTCGTTTTGTTGGCTGTTTCCTTTGTTGTGCAGAAGCTTTTTGTCTTGATCAAGTCCCAATGATTTATTTTTGCTTTTGTTTCTGTTGCCTCAGGAGACATATCTAGTAAGAAGTTGCCACAGCTGATGTCAAAGAGGTTATTGCCTGTGTTCTCCTCTAGGATTTTGATGGTTTCCTGTCTCACATTTATGTCTTTCATCCATTTTTAATTTATATCTGTTCTTTCAATCTATGAGCATGGAAAGTTTTTCCATTTCTTTGTGTCATCTTCAGTTTCTTTCATCAGTATTTTATCGTTTTCAGAGTAGGGATGTTCTTTCTCTTTGGTTAGGTTTATTCCTAGGTATCTTATGGTTTTTGGTGCAATTGTAAATGGGATTGATTCTGGATTTCTGTTTCTGCTGCTTCATTTTTGGTGTATAGAGATGCAACAGATATCTGTACATTGATTTTGTGCCCTGTGACTTTACTGAATTGGTGTGTCAGTTCTAGCAATTTTTGGATGGAGTCTATTGGGTTTTCTTTCTTTTAGTTGTTGTTATTTTAGGTTTTCTATGTAGAGTATAATGTCATCTGCAAACACTGAAAGTTTGATGTCTTCCTTGCTGATTTGGATGCTTTTATTTCTTGGTGTTGTATGAGAGCTGTGGCTAGGACTTCCAGCACCGTGGTAAATAACAGTGTTGACAGTGGACATCCCTGTCTTGTTCCTGACCACAGAGGAAAAGCACTACGTTTTTCCTCATTGAGGATGATATTAACTGTGTATTTTTTGTATATGGCCTTTATCATGTTGAGGTATGTTCCCTCTGTTCATACTTTCTTGAGGGTTTTTATCTTGAATGGACGTTGTACTTTGTCAAATGTTTTTTTTTCTGCATCTACTGAGGAGATTATAGGTTTCTTATGCTTTCTTTTATTAATGTGGTGTATCACATTGATTGATTTACAAGTACTGAACCACCCTTGGTGGCTGCCCAGGGATAATCCCTGGGTGAATGACTCTTTTAATATAGTGATGGATTCAATTTCCTAGTATTTTGTTGAGAATTTTTTACATCCATGTTCATCAGGAGTACATTGTCCTGTAGTTTTCTAGTGGAGTCTTTTTCTGGTTTCAAGGTAATGCTGGCCTCATAAAATTGATTTGGAAGTTTTTCTTCCATTTCTATTTTTTGTAATTGTATGAGAAAAACAGGTATTCACTCATCTTTAAATCTTTGTTGAATTTTTCTGTGAAGCCATCTGGCCCTGGACTTTTGTTTTTTGGGGGATTTTTTATTATCAATTCAATTTCTTTGCTGGTTATTGGCCTGTTCAAGTTTTTTTTTTTTTAATTTCTTCCTGTTTCACTTTTGATAGTTTATATGTTTCTAGGAATTTATCCATTTCTTCCAGGTGGTCCAGTTTGTTGGCATATAGCTTTTCATAATATTCTTTTATAATCGTTTGCATTTCTGTGGTGTTAGTTGTCATTTCTCTTTTCTCATTTGTGATTTTATCTCTTTGAGTTCTTTCTCTTTTCTTTTTGATAAGTCTGGCTAAGAGCTAATCAATTTTATTAATTTTTTCAAAGAATCAAGTTCTGGTTTTGTTGATCTCTTTTTTTCCCTTTTATTTTCTATATCATTTATTTCTGCTCTATTCTTTATTATTTTTTGTTCTGCTGCTGGCTTTAGGCTTCATTTGTTGCCCTTTTACTAGCTCCTTCAGCTGTAAGGTTAGGTTGTTTATTTGAGATTGTTCTTGCTTGTTGAGGTAGTCCTCTATTGCTCTATACTTCCCTCTTATAACTGGTTTTGCTGCATGCTAAAGGTTTTGGATCATTGTGTTTTCATTTTCATTTTCTTCTTTGTACTTTTTAATTTCTTCTTCGATTTCCTGGTTGACCCATTCATTGTTTAGTTTCATGTTCTTTAACCTCCATATTTTTGTCAGTTTTCCAAGTTTTCTTGCAGTTAGCTTCAAGTTTCATAGCGTCGTGATCAGAGAGTATGGTTGGTATGATCTCAATCTTTTTGTACTTGTTGAGTCCTGATTTGTGAGCTGGTATGTGACCTCTTCCCATGTGCACTTGAAAAGAATGTGCACTCTGATGCTTTAGGATGAAGTGTTCTGAATATATCTGTGACAGTCCATCTGGTCAAGTGTGTCATTCAAAACCATTGTTTCCTTGTTACTTTCCTACATAGATGATATGTCCATTTCTGTGGGTGGGGTGTTAAAGTTCCCTACTATTATTGTATTATTGTGAATGACTTCCTTTATGTGTGTTATTAATTGTTTTATATATTTGGGTGCCTCCATGTTGGGGCAAATATTTATAATTTTTAGGTATTCTTGTTGGATCGTCCCCTTTATTATGATATAGTGTTCTTCTTTATCTCTTGTTACCATCTTTGGCTTAAAATTTAGTTTGTCTGATATGAGTATTGCTACTTGGGCTTTCTTTTGATGCCATTTCTATGATTAATGTTTCTCCATCACCTCTTTTTCAAGCTGCAGGTGACTTTAGGTCCAAAATGAGTCTTTTGTAGGCAGCATATAGATGGATCATGTCTTTTTTTATCCATTGTGATTCCCTATGTCTTTTGATTGGAGCATTGAGTCCATTTACATTCAATGCAATTATTTCTTTTAAAAGTGTATTTATTTTGAGAGGGAGAAAAAGAGAGAGAGAGACAGAGACAGAAAGAGAGAGAGAGAGAGAGAGAGAGAGAGAGAGAGAGAGAGAGAGAATCCCAAGCAGGCTCCATGCTGTTAGCGTGGAGCCCAACACAGGGCTTGATCTCATGAACTGAGAGATCATGACCTGAGCTGAAATTAGGAGTCTGATGCCTAACCAACTGAGGTACCCAGATGCTTCAAAGCAATTATTGACACATACATATTTAGTGCCTTTTTGTTACTTGTTTTGTTGTTGTTTCTGGAGACCTTCTCTGTTCCTTTCTTGCTTTTTTTCACTTTTTGTCTTTCCACTCAGTGTGCTCCCTTTAATATTTCTTGAATGGCTGGTTCGGAGGTCACTAACTCTTTTAGGTTTTGTTTGTCTGAGAAACTCTTTTCTCTCTCTTTCTATTCTGAATGATAGCCTTGGCAGATAAACTATTCTTGGCTGCAGATTTTTCCCATGCAGCACATTGAATATATCATGCCACTCGCTCCCAGCCTGCCATGTTTCTATGGGGAAATATGCAACTAGCCTTATTGGTCTTCCGTTGTAAGTTAAGGACTTCTTTTGTTTTGCTGTTTTTAGTATTTTTTTATCACTATATTTTGCAAATTTAATTACATTATGTCTTGGTGCTGACCTGCTTTTGTTGATTTTGATGGGAGTTCTCTGTGCCTCCTGGATTTGGTTGTCTGTTTCCTTCCCCAGATTAGGTAAGTTTTCAGCTGTAATTTCCTTAAGTATACTTTATGCCCCCCCCTTTTTTTATTTGCTGGGACTCCTATTATATAAATGTTATTATGTTTGATGGAGTCACTGAATTCCCTAAGAATACTTTCCTGAAATAAAAGTTTTCTTTACTTCCATTTTTCAGTTTCATTATTTTCCATAATTCTATCTTCTATACTGCTTATTCATTCCTCTGCTTCTTTCATCCTTGTGTTCATTACATTCAGTCTGTTTTGAATCACCATTAGTGCAGTTTTTGTTTCTGATTGATTGATTTTTAACTCTTTTATCTCTGTGGTAAGGGCTCCCTGAAGTCTTCCATTCTTTTTTTTTTTTTTCCAACGTTTATTTATTTTCGAGACAGAGAGAGACAGAGCATGAACGGGGAGGGTCAGAGAGAGAGGGAGACACAGAATGGGAAGCAGGCTCCAGGCTCTGAGCCATCAGCCCAGAGCCCGATGCGGGGCTCGAACTCACGGACCGTGAGATCGTGACCTGAGCCGAAGTCGGACGCTCAACTGACGGAGCCACCCAGGCGCCCCTGAAGTCTTCCATTCTTTTCTCAAGCCCAGAGAGGATTGTTATGACTTTGCTTTAAAATATCCATCAGGCATATTACTTATATCTGTTTCAATTGGGCCTCTTGTCATCATCTTTTCTGGTTGTTTCACTTGGGACAAATTCCTCCATCTTTGCATCCCATCTAAGTATCTTCCTTCTTTTGTGTTTTAGAAAAGCTTGCGAAGTTTCCTACTCTTGAGAGTAATGGCTTTATTAAAACGAGGTAATATAGTGTCCAGGGCCAGGCTCTTCAAGGAGTGTCTCTGGTGTCTTCTGCATGCACTCTGCTACTGTCTTTTGGCTGCCTTATACCTCAGGCCAGTCATCTGCAGAGGCTCTCCTTGCCTAGTGGGCAGTGCCTGGACCTTGAATAGAGTGTGGTGAGTTTTAAGTAGATGTGGCATGGTCTGCTTGTTAAATGAGACCTGATGCTACTTCTACTAGAACTGAAGCCTTGCAGAACTGTCTGTTCAGGGGATGTGGTGTGGGCGGGGGTATCTGTTGGTCTTTCGGGGTAGAGGCCTGCTGTGCTGAGACTGAGGAACACTTGCCCCAGAAGGGCAGGACCCCAGAGCACAGGGCAGTGGGACTGGGTGTAAGCAGGTTAGGCAGCCAGTGTCAGCACTGTGCTGTTTATCGCACGTGGCTCTGTTCCCTATGCTGAGGGGTGGGGGAAGGAAATGACATATGTAGGCTCTTTTGTCCCTGGAGATGCATTTCTGTGAACACTACCTCTCACAGATATGCTCCAAGAAGAGAGAACAATGTCTCCCCTGTGAGCCTTAGGCGCTCCTCAGATCACACCCTCTGCCCCTGGGTTGCTTTCCTGCCTTCTCTCCAGGAGTAGGGCAGTGCACTCAGGGCTCTATCCCAACCAAGTCCCCCTACCTTTAAAACTCCAGTCTTTGTACCCCACTGGTTGCAAAAACTCATGAAAATCAGCCCCCCTCATTTTGTAGCCAGTGGCTTTGGGGAAGTGTTTTCCTTGTGAATTTCCCTGTGTGCTCCTCTCTGTCTCACCTTTCTCCATGAGCAGGGGTCCCTCCCCTCCACAGCACCCACAATCCATTTCTCTCCCAGACCACACTTCTGTGTTTCCTACTTTCCTCAGTGTGGCCTCTTCTCTTTCCCTCTAGTCGTGGAGTTTGTTCTGTCATTTCTCAGGTGGACTTTGTGGGTATTCAGGATGATTTTATAGTTATCTAGTTGTGTTTGAGGGGCAAGAGGAGCCTAGGGTCCTCCTACTATGTCACCATCTTAGCTCCTCCTCCTCCATTTGTACATTTTAGACACCTGGGCCACATCCAAAGGTCTGGTTGTCTAGTCCAGCCAATGATAACAACGGTTCCTTATTCAAGGTTGACCCTTTCAGGGATAAGAACTTTGCGAATTTCTTGCTTCACAGATACACAAAATATAAATCAAAGCCACGCATGTCTTTGCAAATAATATAGCCACAATGTAAGATCTCACAAAACAATCACTCTCCTTCAAAAGACTGGAATTGTGGATGACAATGAACAAGACATGTTTTTCACTTCTCAATATACACAATTCTGAACTCCGTGTTTGTGTGTTGAAAGAGTACTTTTACTCCATTTATCCTAGAAATTAATTTTCCTTTTTCTCTTTTTAGCTTTTGTGAGGGATAACCGACATATGACGTTGTGTAAGTTTAAAGAGTACAATACAGCAAATTTATATATGTATATATTGTAAAATGATACCAAATAATATTCATTAATAGATCCATCACCTGACATAGCTTTGTTTTGCGTATTTGGTGAGAACTTTTAAAAACTACTTTCTTAGCAACATTTGAATATACAATACACTATGGTTAACTATGGTCACCATGCTCACATTATATCCCCAGAACGTATTCATCTTATAACTGGAAATTTGTACCCTTTGACCACTTTCACCCATTTTTGCCAACCCCCACCTTTGGCAAAAACCAATCTGTTTTCTGTTTCTATGAGTTTGTTAGTGTTTAGATTTCACATATAAGTGAGATCACGCAGTATTTGCCTTTTCTGTCTAATTTCATTTAGCATAATTGCTCCAAGGCCCATCTTAATCTCCTTCTCAAATCGTCACATGGCCAAACCCTTAGTGTTCTCTCTCTCTCTCTCTCTCTCTTTTTTTTTTTTTTTTGAAATATGGATAGGCTGAGAATGTTCTAAATCCTTAAGTTCTCCTTCCTTCTTGCTTAAAAATTCCATCTTTAAGTCATTTCTCTTTTCTCATGTTTTACTATAAGCAGCCAGGAAGAGTGTATAATTAGATGAATTTTGGAAGTTGTACACCAGTATCACGATTAAGGTACAGAACATTTCCACAATCCCAAAAGCATCATCATGTCCCTTCACAATCCATCTTTACCCCTGACCCTGGCTTCAAGAAATACAGATGCAATTTTTCACTATTGATTAATTTTCATTACCAGGAACTTTATAAAGGTAATCATAAAATATGTTCTCATTTTGTCTGGCTCCTTTCATATGATTATTTTGTAATTTATTCATTTTCTTATATGAATACATATTTTATTTCTTTTTATTCCTGAATAGTGTTTCATTGTGTGCATACACTAAAATATTTAGTTTTGTCAATCCAAATATATATGTATAATTATTAAATTGTCGTTTTAATTTGCCTTTTTCTGATGATGTTGCTGTTGGAAACTTTTAGTAGATTTGTTTGTGTGTGTGTGTGTGTGTGTGTGTGTGTGAAGTGTATTTTCAAATATTTAAACTTTTATTTTTTGGAGTGCTGTTCTCCAAGTAATTAAGATGTAAGTGACTCTTATACCTTATACTCTTGTACACATAATTTGTTAGATATACACATTATAAATATTTTCCCCAAGTGTAAGTCTTACTCCAATTTTTCCTCATTCCCTTCTACTTTGACTTCAGCTGTCCTTCCAAAAACTGGCCCTGAAGACCAAAAGTGACTTCCAAGCCCACAATCGGGAGCATGGCTGGAAACAAACTGAGACATCAGCTGCACTTAAGTCAAAGTTTCCACAGAGGTGGTGGCTTCCGTAGACATCCACATGCACTGTTACTTTGCAGTCCCAGTTTGGCAAACAGATCTACTTGCCTCCAGAATTTCTCTCAAAGCTACAATCTGTCTAATAATAATAGAAAGCTTAGTGGATCTTGAATTTCCACTGTGTTTCATGCCTTTATTTGTACAGTTTTCTCCACATTTTTGTAATGTGTATTTCCTATAGAAACTTGATTTTTGTAAAACTGATATGGTTCTGATTTGCTTTGTAAACCAAGATATATATTTTTATTACAGAAGTGGGGCTCATAGATGATATATTCACTATGGGATTCTGGAATTGTAATACTGACCTGAGTAAATCAAAGACATGCAACCAAAAAGCCAATAGATAAATTAAAACGGGATACAAAAAAAAAAAAAAAAAGAAAGAAAAGAAAGAAAGAAAGAAAAATCAAGTACTCCAAAAGATTTCAGGTAGAAAAAACAGAGAAACAAAATTGGAAAAATATTAATGAAAGGGGAGACCCAAAATTCAAGCACATCTCAAAGTACATTAAATGTAAATGATTTAAACATATCAAACAAATCAAAAGTAAAGATTTTCAGTTCAGAGCTTTAAAAAGTTCCAAGTACATTCTCTTTAAAAGAAACTCATTTTAAGTCCAATGACCAAAAAAAAAAAATCTGAGAGTAAAATGATCAGGAAAATAACATACAAATAAGAGATAGAGGTACAGACTTCAAAACAAACAATATTATCAGGATAAAGGTAAGTATTATATAGTAATAAATGAATAAATCCTCCAAGAAGACATAACTCTAAATGTGCATAAGCCTAACGATGATTTTTCAAATTACATGCAAAAATGATATAGCTCAAAACGCAGAAATAGATGAATCCAGAATTACAGCTGTGGACTGGAAGAGCCTCTGACACTAATATATAGAATCAATAGGATATCAGCGAAAACATAGAATTCTTGAAAAGTATTGTCAACTAAGCTGACAAAATTATAGAATAGTCCCCTTAAAACTGCAATTATTTGCAACTATACCTAGATTATGCTCCAAGATAGAATATCTTCTGTACAACAAAACAAACATTAATTTTTAAAAAGTTAAATATTTCCTAGTATATTCTAAGAGCATAGTGAAATATCTTATCTTATCTTATCTTATCATCTTAATTTGGAATTTAAAAAGCTATCCATAACAGGTCAATATTTGAAAACTCTTCAATTATTGGGAAATTAAACAGCACATTTTTAAGCAACACATGAATTAAAGAGGAAATCACAAGAGAAGTTAAAAAATGGTTTGTGTTGAATGAAAATGAGAGTATAGCATAACTAATCTTGTGAGACACAGATAAAGCTTGCCCAGAAGGCTATGTATAGCCTTCATTTTAACATTACAATTTTGTTTAAATACCAAAGCAATGATCCACCTTAAAGTTTAGGGGGGAAATTACATGAAAATCAAGCAGATGAAAGAAAAAAAAAAGGACAGAAATAGAAATCAATGAAACACAAGTAAGAAAAAAAAAACAATAGGAAAATCTACACAAAAGATGGGTCTTCAAAAATATCATAATTATTGGCAAGATTTTTGAAATAATTATTGAGAAAAATTATTAAGAAGCCAATGAAAGTTTATTAACAAATTCATGCCCATAAATTTGAGAAGTTAGATGAAAGTTATAAAATCTTAAAGATAACATCTAGCAAAACTCTCTCAAAAAGACACATGATATTGTCTAATATTTATTTTAAAATTTACTTTATAATTAAAAACCTGAAGGAAAAATCCAGACCCAGTTGGCTTCACAGGTATAGTCTACCAATCACATAAGGAAGAAACAATACCAATTCTACCTAAACCCTTCTAAAGAGTGAAAGGAAAACTTTCAAACTCATTTTATGAGACTAGCATTATCCTAATATCAAAACAAGACAAGCACTTTGCAAGTGTTTCAAACTAAAAATCAATATCCTTCAACATAGATGCAAAAATCATCACCAAACTATCACCATGTTGATTTCAGCAATCTACAAAATTGATAGAACACCATGACAAAGTGGGGATTATTTCAGGAATTTAAAGCTAGTTCAAGGTTAATTTGAAAACCAACCAATGTAATTCACAATATGAACATACAACAGAAGATAAAACATACAATAATCCGAATAGATCCAGAAAAGTCATAATGATATGTAACACTTTATTATTAACAGAACTCTTGAAAATCAGGAATATAAGGAAATTGCCTTAGCCGTATGAGGGACTTTTACAGACAACTTATGGCTAATATCACCCTTAAAGGAAAGGGAATGAATGGTTTCAACCTAAGATTGCAATCAAGGCAAGGATGCGTGTACTCACCAGTCTGTACGCATCAGTACTATGCATCATCATAGTGAGACGCTAGTCAGTGCAGTAAGTTTAGAATAATAAACAAATCAAGGCATATATAGGAAAGGATAACTGAAATTATCTCATTTTGCAGAAGACATTACTGAAAATCCCAAGGTATCTATGGGAAAAAAATCTTACTGGAAACAATAAGTGAATTGAGCAAGGTTGAAAAATTCAAGGCCAGTACACAAAAATCTATTGCATTTCTGTTCCATTCTATTGATCTAAGTGTCTACTTTTGTGGCATTTCCATACTGTCTTGATAACTACAGATTTGTAATATAACTTGAAGTCTGGAATTGCAAAGCTTCCAGTTTTGTTTTTCCTTTTCAAGGTTGCTTTAGCTATTTGGGGTCTTTTGTGGTTCCATACAAAATTTAGGATTGTTTGTTACCAGCTCTGTGAAAATTGCTAGTGGTATTTTGATAGGGATTGCATTAAAGGTATAGATTGCTTTGGATAGTATAGACATTTGAACAATATTTGTTCTTCCAATCCATGAGCATGGAATGTTTTTCCATTTCTTTGTGTCATCTTTGATTTCTTTCCTCAGTGTTCTATAGTTTTCAGAGTATAAAACTTTTACCTCCTTGGTTAAGTTTAATTCCTAGGTACCTTACGATTTTTGGTGCAATTGTAAATGGGATCGATTCCTTGATTTCTCTTTCTGCTGCTTCATTATTAGTGTATAGAAATGCCAGAGATTTCTGCACTTTGATTTTGTTTCCTACCAATTTCCTGAATTTGTGAAGCACTTCTAGCCAGTTTTTGGTGGATTCTTTGGGGTTTTTTTGTATATAAAGTATCATGTCAACTAAGAAAAGGTGAAAGTTTGACTTCTTCCTTGCTGATTTGGGTGCCATTTATTTCTTTTTTGTTGTATGATTGCTGAGGCTAGGACTTCCAGTACTATGTTAAACAGTAGTGAGAGTGGACATCACTATCTTGTTCTTGACTGTAGAAGTAAAGATTTTGGGTTTGTTTGTTTGTTTGTTCTTTCGCATTGAGGATGGTATCAGCTGTGGGTTTTTCATATGTGGCCTTTACGGTATTGAGGTATGTTACCTCTCTCCCTACTTTATTGAGGGTTTTATTAAGAATGGATGTTATACATTGCCAAATCCTTTTTATGATATATTGAGAGGGCTATATGGTTCTTATTTTCCCTTTTATTAATGTGGTATATCTCATTGGTTCATTTGCGATTATTGAACCACCCTTGCTGCTGAGGAATAAATACTACTGACCGTGGTGAATGATTGTTTTAATGTACTGATGGTTTTCATTTGCTAGTATTTTGTTGAGAATTTTTCCATCCAAGTTCTTCAGGGATATTGGCCTGTAATTCTTTTTTTACAGAGTCATGCCTGGTTTTGGAATCAGGGTAATCTTGGCCTCATGGAATAAATTTGGAAGTTTTCCTTCCTTTTCTATTTTTTGGAATGCTTTGAGCAGAATAGTTATTAGCTCTTCTTTAAATGTCTGGTAGAATTTGCCTGTGAAACCATCTGGTCCTTGACTTTTGATTTTTGGGTGTTTTTATTTACTGATTCAATTTCTTTGGTGATTGCAGTCTGTTCAAGTTTTCTCTTTCTTCCTGTTTGTATGTTTCTAGGAATTTATCCAGTTATTCCAGGTTGTCCAGGTCATTGACATATTTTATATATATAAAATATATATTATATATTATTATCTTATATTTGTTTGTATTCCTGTGGTGTTGGTTGTTATTTCTCCACTCTTATTTGTGAATTTATTTATTCAGGTCCTTAACTTTTTTTCTTTTTGACATGTCTGGCTAGAGTTTATCAATTATATTAATTTTTCCACAGAACCAGCTCCTGATTTCTTTTATTTGTTCTATTTTTTTTCTTTTTCAAGATTCTATGTCATTCATTTCTGTTTTAAACTTTAAGTTTAAACTGAGAGCCTGAGTGGCTCAGTTGGTTGAGCGCCCGACTTCAGCTCAGGTCATGATCTCAGGGTTCGTGAGTTCGAGCCCTGCGTCGGGTTCTGGGCTGACAACTCAGAGCCTGGAGCCCACTTTGGATTCTATGTCTCCCTCTGTCTGCCCCTCAGCTGCTTGCACTCTGTCTCTCTCATTGTCTCAAAAATAAATAAACATTAATTTTTTTTCTTAAACTTTGTTATTTCCTTCCTTCTACTGGCTCTGGGCTTCATTTGTTGTGTGCATGTGTGTTTTCTAGTTAATTTAGGCGTAAAGTTAGGTAGTTTATTTGAGATTTTTCTTGCTTCTTGAGGTAGGCCTGTCTTGTTATATATTTCCCTCTTAGGACCTATTTTGTTGTGTCCCAATAGTTTTGAAGAATTGTGTTTTCACTTTCATTTGCTTCCATGTATTTTTTTTTTATTTCTTCTTTCATTTCCCGGTTTACCTATTCATTGTTTAGTAGCATGTTGTTTAACCTCCATGTATTTGTGATCTTTCCACATTTCTTCTTGTGGTTGACTTTAGCTTTCATAGTGTTATGGTCAGAAAAAGTGTATGATATAATTTGAACCATTTTGTTTTTGTTGAGGCCCCACTTGTGACCTAACATGTGATATATTCTAGAGAAGGTCCCATGTGTACTTGAAAATAATGTGTATTCTGCTATTTTAGTATGGAATGTTATGAATATATCTATTAACTCCATGTGGTCCAGTATGTCATTCAAAGCCATTGTTTCCTTTATGATTTTCTGTTTAGATGATCTGTCCATTGATATGAGTGGGGTGTTAAAGTCCTCTACTATTATTTTATTATTGTCAGTTTTGTTCCTTTATGTTTGTTTTACTTGTTTTATATATTATGGTGCTTTCATATTGGGTGCATATATATTTATCATTTTTAGATCTTTTTATTGGATTGTCCCCTTTATGATTATATACTGTCATTCTTTATCTTTTATTGCAGTCTTTGTTTTAAAGTCTAGTTTGTCCGATATAAGTATCACTACTCCAGCTTTCTTTTGACATCCATTTGCTTGATAAATATTTTTCCATCCCCTCACTTTCAATCTGCAGGTGTCTTCAGGTCTATAATGCATTTCTTATAGGCACCATATAGATGGTTCTTGCTTTTTTTTTTTTTTATCTATCTGACACACTATGTGTTTTGATTGGAGTGTTTAGTCCATTTACATTCAATGCAATTATTGATAGATATGTATTTAGTGCCATTTTATTTTATTTTATTGTATTTGTTTTTGCTGTTTCTGGAGATTTTCTCTGATCACTTCTTGTCTTTGTAACTTTTAGTCTCTCCTTTCCACTCAAGGATTCCCCTTAGTATTTATTGCAGGGCTGGTTTAGTGGTCCCAAACTCCTTTAGTTTTTCTTTGTCTGGGCAACTCTTTATCTCTCCTTGTATTCCGAATGACAGCCTTGCTGGTTAAAGTATTCTTGGCTGTGGATTTTTCCCATTTAACACTTATTAAAATTTTTTAACGTTTATTTATTATTGAGAAACAGAGAGAGACAGAGCATGAGCATGGAAGGGGTAGAGAGAAGGGGAGACAGAATCTGAAGTAGGCTCCAGGCTCTGAGCTGTCAGCGCAGAGCCCAACATGGGGTTCAAACTCACAAACTGCGAGATCATGACCTGAGCCAAAGTTGGACGCTCAACTGCCTGAACCACCCAGGCACCCTGACCCATTTAGCACTTTGATTGTATCATGCCAGTCCCTTCTGGCTTGCCAAGTTTCTGTTGAGAAATCTCCAGCTAGCAGTATGGGTCTTTCCTTGTACCTTAAGGACTTCATTTTTCTTGGTGCTTTTAAGATTTTTTTTTTCTTTGTCACTATGTTTTGCAAATGTAACTGCAATATGTCTTGGTGTTGGCCTGCTTTTGTTGATTTGGGTGGGAGTTCCCTGTGCCTTCTGGATCTGGATGTCTGTGTTCTTACCCAGATTAGGGAAGTTTTCAGCTATTATTTCTTCAAAAAAATTTTTTTTCTGCCCCATTTTCTCTCTCTTCTTCTGGGACTCCTATATTACAAATGTCATTATGTTTGATGGTTTCACTGAGCTCCCTATGTCTGTTCTTGGGCTGCGTATTTCTTCTTTCTCTCTTTTGTTCTGCTTTATTATTTTTCATTATTTTCACTTGTATGTCACTAATTCATTCCTCTACTTCTTCCTGCCTGCTGTTCATTGCATCAAACCTCTTTCCAATCTCATTTATTTCATTTTCATCTCTGGTTAATTTTTGTTAACTCTCTTATCTCTGTGATAAGGTTCTCCCTGATGTGTTCTATTCTTTCCTCAAGCCCCATGCATATTCTTATGATTGTTGTTTTAAATTCTCCATCAGGCATGTTATTCATATCTGTTTTGCTTGAATCTCTGGCTATGGCCTTACCTTGTTCTTTCATTTGGGATAAATTCCTCTGGTTTGGCCTTTTGTCTAAATCTATGCCTTCTCCTCTATGTTACAGAAGCCTGTTTTGCTTCCTGCTCCTGATAGTAATGGCTTTATGAAGAAGAAGTCATGTAGTGTTCAGAGTCTGATGCTTCAGTGAATGTTTCTTGTGTGTTCACTTGTATTTTGCTGTGGTATTTTGGCTGCTCTATCCTTCAGTCCTATCATATGCAGCAACTTTCCTTGCCTGCTGTGGGAAGTGTTTGGTCCTTTGCCTTAATAGAGTGAGTTTTAACTAAGCATGCTCCAGTCTGCTTGTGAAATAAGACATGATCCTACTTCCACAAGAACTGAGGCCCTGCGGAACTCTCCGGCTGAGAGAAGTGTTGTGGGCATGGGTTTGTGCCAGTCTTATGGGGAAGCACCCATCATACAGGAGTGAGGCAAGCTTGAGAAAGGCAATCCTCTTGAGTGCAGGGGTGTGTGGCTTGGTGTAAGAAAGGCAGGTATTCATTGTGGGTTCTGTGCTGTTTCCCACAGGTGGCTGTGTTTATGCTGAGGGGTGAGGGGGAGAATGGTGCCATACAACTACTGTTTTCATGGAAGAGAATTGTGTCTGTTAAGTGTGCCTCTCAGGGAGGAAATCATAGAAAAGTGAATAATGCCCCTTTTCTGTGCCTGAGGCATTCTTCAGATTGCTGTTCCCATGCCTTCTGCACTGGGTTGTTTGCCTTCCTTCTCTCCAGGAGTAGGGCAGCACCGTCAAGGCTCTATCCCAGCCAAGCTGACTGGCCTTTAAAACTCTAGTCTTTAAGCCCTGCTGGTTGCAACAACTCACGAAATTCAGTCTCTCATTTTCCCAGCCAATGGCTTTGGGGAAGTGTTCTTGTGCATTCTCCTCTGTGTTCCTCTTTCCCTCCCCTTTCTCTGTGACCATAGTTCCCTCTCCTCTGCAATGCCTGTGATCCATTGCTCCTCCAATCCACATTTCCACACTTCCTACCTTCTTTGATGTGGCTTCTTCTCTTCCTGTTGTGGAGTTTGTTATGTCCGTCTTCAGGTTGATTTGTCAAGTAATTAGGATGATTTGATAGTTATCTAGTTGTGTTCCTGGGACGAGATGAGCCTAGGGTCCTCATATCGTGATGACATCTTCCCTCCCATGCTTCCAGCTTTGTTAAGGAATAATTGCCAAATAAAATTGCATGTTTAAATTATATAACATAATTTGACATATATATGTACATCGTAAAATGATTACCAAAATCAAGTTATTTAATGCATCCATCATCTCACATTGTTAACATTTTTGTTGCTGCTGTTGTTGTTATGGTGAAAAACACGATTTATTCCCAGCAAATTTTGAGTACACAAAACTGTATTATTAACTATGGTCACCATGCTGTACATTAGGTACCGAGAATTTATTAATCTTATAATTGACATTTCCTACCCTTTGGCCTTCATCTCATGTTTCCTCCACCCCTTAGCCCTGGTAGCCATTATTCTATTCTCAGTTTCTATGAGTTTTTTGTCTGTTTGTTTGTATGTATGTTTGCTTGTTTGTTTTTGTTTTTTAATATTCCATATCCGAATGATACCATTTAGTACTTGTTGTTCTCTGTCTGGCTTACTTCACTTAGCAAAATGTCCTTAATGCCCATACATGTTATCACAAATGGCAAGGTATCTTTCTTTCCCACGGTTGAATAATGGTCCACTGTGTACATATCATCTTTATCCAATCTTCTGTTGATAGACATGTAAGTTGTTTACATATCCTGGCTATTGTGTTATATGCTGCAATGAACTTGCTGATTTCATTTCCTATAGATATATACCTGGAAGTTGGATTGCTGGATGATATGATAGTTCTATTTTTAACTTTTTGTAGAACTTCCATACTGTTTTCCATAGTGGCTATACCAATTTACATTACTACCAATAGTATATAGGAGTTCTTTTTTCACCACATGTTCACCAGCATTTTTCTCTTGTCCTTTTGATAGTGGACATCCTAAGAGATATGAAGTGATGTCCCATTTTAGTTTTGATTTGCATTCCCCTAGTGATTGAGGATATTGATCTACAGTGAATATTCACATAGAAATCTTTGAGTCTCCCAATCTAGAAAATTTATTTACTATGCTCCTCAGTGATTTTTCATCAGCGTTTTGCATTTTGAAACATCAGCTCTTATACAGATTTTGATACATTTATACCAATGTCTGCCTATCTTTTCTTTTCATGAGCAATTGTAAATGGTACGCATATGTATATACATTGTTCATTGCTATGATATGGAAATAAGATTGAATTTTTGTGTGGTAGCTTTGTATATTGAAACCTCACTAACTTATTAGTTCTAGCAGTGTTTCTGTGAATCACCTGAGATTTTTTTTTTAAATTTAGACAATCATGTTATCCATAAATAAATATTTACATCTACTTTTCTTATCTGTATGCATATTTTTTACTTTTAAAATTTATTACAAAAGTATAAATCACATATAATGTTGTATTAGTTTCAGGAGTACAAAATGCTGATTTGAAAATTCTATACATTACTCAATGCTCACAAAGGTAAGTGTAGTCACAATATGTCACCACACAATGTTATTACAATATTATTTATTATTCCTATGGTGTACTTTTTTGATCCCAGGATCCTGGGATCATGACCTGAGCTGAAATCAAGAGTTGGATGCTCAACTGACTGAGCTACCCAGGCATTTCTTTCTTTCTTTCTTTCTTTCTTTCTTTCTTTCTTTCTTTCTTTCTTTCTCTTTCTTTCTTTCTTTCTTTCTTTCTTTCTTTCTTTCTTTCTTTCTTTCTTTTTTTCTTATGGTGTGCTTTCAATGTATTTTATAGCTGGAAATTTGTACCCCTTAATCTCCTTCACCTATTTTGTCCATCCTCCCAACCACCTCTCCTCTGCAACCACCAGTTTGTTCTCTGTATTTAGCAGTCTCTTTCTTTGGTTTTTATATTCCACAATTAAGTGAAATCATATAGTATTTACCTTTTTCTGCTGAACTTATTTCACCTAGTGTAATATCCTCAAGATCCACCCATGTTGTTGCAAATGGCAAAAGTGTATTTATTTTTATTGCCACGTAACATTCCAGGGTGTGTGTGTGTGTGTGTGTGTGTGTGTGTGTGTGTGACATCTTTATCCATTCATCTATCTGGACATTTAGGTTGCTTTCATATCTTGGCTATTGGAGATAATGCTGTAATAACCACAGGGGTGCCTTTTTCTTTTCAAGTTACTGTTTTCATATTTTGGGAGGAAATACCCAAAAGTGGAATTACTGGACCACTAATTTTTGGAGGAACATCCATACATTTTCCACAGTGGTTGCACAAATTTACATTCCCACCAACAGTGTACAATGATTCCCTTTCTTCCACATCCTCAACCAACACTTGATATTTCTTGCATTTTTCATTTTAGCCATTCTGACAGGTGCAAAGTGAAACCTTATTGTGGCTTTAATTTGTATTTTCCTGATAATTAGTGATATTGAGCATCTTTTCATGTGTCTTTGGCCATTTGAATGCCATTATTGGAAAAATACCTATTCAGGGGCTCTTCCCATTTTATGTTTGGATCATTGTTTTTTTGTGTGTGTCCTGAGTTGTAGAAGTTCTTCATATGCTTTCGATATAAACCCTCTATCAAGCATATCATTTGCAAACATCTCCCATTTACTGGGTTGCCCTTTTGTTTTCTTGATGATTTCCTTTGCTGTACATAAGTTTTTTTTATTATTATTTTGATGTGGATATTATATATCTTTAAATAGATAGATAGATAGATAGATAGATATGGATATGGGTATAGATATAATGGATAGATATAGATACAGATACAGATATAGATATAGATAAAGAGATAGATGTAGATGTAGATGTAGATATAGGTATAGATATAGATAGATATAAATATAGACATAGATATATTGTTCTTGCCTTTTTGCCCCTGCCTGAGGATATATGTGTATTTTATATTTATATATTTATTATTTATATTTATATATACAACCTATATATAAGAATATACAATGGGGTCCCAATAGTTCATTTTTGCTTTTGTTTCCCTTGCCTCTGGAGACATCAAGATAAAAAGCCTCTGCATGGTGAAGGAAACAATCAGCAAAACTAAAAGGCAGCTGATGGAATGGGAGAAGATATTTGCATATGACATATCAAATAAAGGGTTAGTATCCAAAATCTATAAAGAACTTATCAAACTCAACACCCCCAAAAACAAATAATCCAGTGAAGAAATGGGCAAAAGACATGAATAGACACTTTTCCAAAGAAGACATCCAGATGGCTAACAGACACATGAAAAAATGCTCAACATCACTGATCATCAGGGAAATACAAATCAAAACCACAATGAGATACCACCTCACACCAGTCACAATGGCTAAAATTAACAACTCAGGCAACAAAAGATGTTGGCAAGGATGTAGAAAAAGAAGAACACTTTTGCAATGCTGGTGGGAATGCAAACTGGTACAGCCACTCTGGGAAGCAGTATGGGGGTTCCTCAAAAAATTAAAAACAGAACTACCTTCCAATCCAGCAATTGCACTACTAGGTATTTATGCAAAGGATACAGGTGTGCTGTTTCAAAGGGGCACATGCACCCCAATGTTTATAGAAGTGCTATCGACAATAACCAAAGTATGGAAAGAACCCAATGTCCATCAACAGATGAACTGATAAAGAAGATGTGGCATATATACAATGGAGTATTACTTGGCAATCAAAAAGAATGAAATCTTGCCATTTGCAACAACGTGGATGGAACTGAGTATATTATGTTAAGTGAAATTAGTCAGAGAAAGACAAATAACATATGACTTCACTCATATGTGGAATTTAAGATAAAAAACAGATTAACATATGGTAAGGGTAGCAAAAATTACACAAAAACAGGGAGGGGGCAAAACATAAGAGACTCTTAAATATAGAGAACAAACTGAGGGTCGTTGGAGGGGTTGTGGGTGGGGGGATGGGATAAATGGGCAAGGGGTGTAAGGAGGACATTTGTTAGGGTAAGCACTGGTGTTATATGTAGGGGATGAATCACTGGATTCTACTGAAATCATTGTTGCACTTATGCTAACTAACTTAGATTTAAATACATAAATACATAAATGCATAAATAAATGCATAAATAAATAAATAAATAAGAAATAAATGCCAAAAAATAATATACAATGGGATTATATATTATATTATAAATTACATATAAAATATAGTCTTCCTCATTTGTCATAGATTACCTGAGAATATAGGAATCGGTTTATTTCTGAGCTCTCTGCCCCATTCCACTGATCTATATGTCTATTTTTCTGCCAGTACCATACTGTTTTGATGACTACAGTTTTACAGTATATCTCGAAATCTGGGATTGTGATAGCTCCATCTTGGATTCTCAAGATTGCTTTGGTTTTAAGATCTTTTGTGGTTCCATATAAATTTTAGTATTATTTGGTACCATTATTAGTATTTTTTTCTTCTAGTTCTGTAAAAAATACTATTGATATTTTGATAGGGATTTCACTGAATCTGAAGATTGCTTGTGTAGTATGAATATTTTAACAATATTAATTCTTCCAATCTTCGCATGTAGAATATTTTTCTATTCGTTTGTGCCATCTTCAGTTTCTTAAATCAATGTCAGAGTTTTCAGTGTTTAGATCTCTCACCTCCTTAGTTAAATTTATCATTAGATATTTTATTCTTTTTTGTGCAATTTCAAATTTTGCTTTCTGCTACTTTGTTATTACTGTTAGAAATGCAACATATTCTTGTATATACATTTTCTACCCAGAAGCTTTAATGAATACATTTATCCATTCCAGTAGTTTAGGGTTTCCTGTATATGGTACCATATCATCTGCAAATAGTGACAGTTTTACTTCTTCCTTACCAATTTGAATGTCTCATTTAATTTTCTTGTCTAATTGCTGTTGCTAAGACTTCCTTTACTATGTTGAATAAAAGTGCTGAGAATGGACACACTTGTCTTATTCTTGATCCTAGAGGAAAAGCTCTCAGTTTTTAATAGTATCATGTTAGCTGTGGGTTCTTGTATATTGGCTTTTATCATATTCAAGTATGTTTGCTCTAAACCCACTTTGTTAAGAGTTTTTATCATGAACGGATGTTGTATTTTGTCAAATGCTTTTTCTGCATCTATTGAGATGATTTTATGGTATTTGTTCTTCCTCTTGTTAATATGATGTATGGCGTTGATTGATTTATGAATATTGAGCCACCTTTGCAACCCTGGAATAAGTCTCTATTGAATAACTTTCTCCATGATGAATAACTTTCTAATGTATTCATCAATTCAGTTTGCTGATATTTTGTTGAGGACATTTGCATCTATGTTCCTTGGGGATATTCGCCTGTAGTTTTCTTTTTTATGTCTTTATCTGGTTTTGGTATCAAGATAATGCTATCCTTGTAGAATTAATATCAAAGTTTTTCTTCCTCTTATGTTTTTTGGAATAGTTAGAGAAGAAAGGTATTAATTTTAAATGTTTGGTAGGATTCAAGTGTGGATTCATCTCATCATGGACTTTTGTGCATTAGGAGTTTTTTTATTACTGGCCAACTTTGTTACTGGCTATTGATCCGTTCGTTTTTTGTTTGTTTGTGTGTTTGTTTGTTTGCTTGTTTTTAATTCCTTCCTGATTCTGTTTTTAAAGACTGTATATGTCTATTAATTTATCCATTTCTTCTATCTTGTTCAATTAGTTGGCGTATACTACTTTATAATATTCTCTTATAATTCTTTGTATTTCTGTGGTGTTAGTTATTTCTCCTCCCTTAGTTCTGATTTTATTTATTTGAGGCCTGTCTCCATTTTCATGATGAGTCTGGCTAAAGTTTATCAATTTTATCTTTTTATAAAACAGCTCTCGATTTCATTGATCTTTTCAGTTTTTATTTCTACTCTAATCTTTATTATTTCCTTCCACTTAGTAACATTAGCCTTTGTTTATTCTTTTTCTTGTTCCATTAGGTGTAAGGTTAGGTTTTTTGTTTTGTTTTGTTTTGTTTGCTTGTTTGTTTGTTTGCTTTGTACTTGAGGTAGACCTGAATCACCATAAACTTCTTTCCTGGAACTGGTTTTGCTGTGTCATACAGATTTTAGACCATTGTGTTTTTGTTTTCATTTGTCTTCATGTATTTTTTTTTTTATTTCCTCTTTGACTTCTTCATTGACTCACTGGCTTTCAGTTCCATGTTGTTTACCCTCCATATATTTCTGGTATTTCCAGTATTTTTTCTTATAGCGTATTTCTAGTTTTATAACACTGTAGTCAGAAAAGATGCTTGATATGAATTAAATCTTAAATTTATTGAGACTTGTTATTGGCCTAACATGTGATCTATCCTGTAAATGCTTCATGTACACTTGAAAATAACGTGCATTCTGCTGTTTCGGTTAGAATGTTCTATATATACCTGTTAGGTTCTTCTGGTCTAATCTATCATTTAAATCCACTGTTTCCTTTTTGATTTTCTGATTAGATAATCTATCCATCCGTGTAAGTGGGTGTTAAAGCATCCTACTATTATGTATTAATGCAAATTTCTTCCTTTATGTCTGTTCATACATGCTTTATGCATTTAGGTGCTCCTATATTGGGTGGACAGATA
The DNA here is from genome assembly GCF_018350175.1 of Felis catus. Classification (NCBI taxonomy): domain Eukaryota; kingdom Metazoa; phylum Chordata; class Mammalia; order Carnivora; family Felidae; genus Felis; species Felis catus. Next base: position 50,012,315 of record NC_058386.1, on the reverse strand, counting down.
TTTATAATTGTCATATGCTCTTGTTAGATTGATCTTTTTAACACCATGCAATTCCCTTCTTTGTCTCTTGCTACAGCCGTTTATCATACTACTTTGTCTGATATTAAGTTGACTTTATTTTTTCACTTCCATTTGTATGAAATATCTTTTCCCATCCCTTCACATTCAGCCTGTATGTCTTTTGGCCTGAAGTACTCTCTCGTTGGTAGCATATAGGTGGGTCCTGTTTTATTTTTAAATCCATTTATTCACCCTATGTCTTTTTATTGGAGCATTTAATCCATTTACATTTAAAATAATTATTGATAAGTATGTATGTATTGCCATTTTGTTAATTATTTTCTGGTTGTTTTTGTAGTTCTCTATTTCTTACTTATTCTCTCGTTTTCTTCCCTTCATGTTTGATGTCTTTCTTTAGTGTTATGCTTGGATTTCTTTCTGTGGATTTAAAAAAAAATGTATTATAGGTGTTTGATTTGTGGTTACCATCGGGTTCATTTCTAACGTTCCATGAGTATAGCAATCTATGTAGGTATTTTCTTTAGTTTAAACACATTCTAAAAGCACCAAATTTTACTCTCACCTACAAACTGTATGTATATACGATGTCATATTTCATGTCTTTTTATTTGGTGTCTCTTTCGACTAATTATTTTCAAATAATTTTTTTTACTAGTTTGTATTTTACCTTCATATTAGTTTACAAATGATTAAACTGCTCTTTTTACTATATGTTTGCTTTTATCTGTGAAGGCTTTTCCCATCATAATGTTCTTTCTTCAAGTTACAGCCTATTTTGAAACTTAGAGTTACCTCTTTTTAAAAAAATGTTTTTTTTTTTATTATTCCCACATCATTTATTCCTAGCTTTCTCAGGTAACCCATGAACAGAAGTTATATTTCAATGGGATGTGTTATTTTTTAAGATTTTATTCAAATTCCAGTTAGCTAGCATACAGTGTAACATTATTTGCAGGTGTACAATACAGTGATTCAACACTTCTGCAGAACACCTGGCGCTTATCACAAGTACACTACATAATTCCCATCACCTATCTAACCCATTTCCCCACCCTCCTCCCCTCTGGTAACCATCAATTTGTTCTCTAGAGTAAAGAGTCTTATTCTTGGTTTGTCTCTCTCTCTCTTTCTCTCTCTCTCTGTCTCTCTTTTTCTTTTGCTTGTTTGATTTGTTTCTTAAATTCCACACATGAGTGAAATCATGGTATTTGTCTTTCTTTGGCTGACTTATTTCACATGGCATAATACTCTCTAGTTCCATCCATGTCATTGAAAATGGCAAGATCTCATTATTTTCATTTTTTTGGATAAAAAATGAATACTTTTGTTGCTACAAATGCAAGAGTTATGGGGATTACACAAAAATAATATTAAAATGTAAAATGTAACAATATGCATAATATCAATTAATATATAATTCCTACTCTTTTTTATTTTTTTAATTTTATTTTTATTTTTTAAAATGTACATCCAAATTAGTTACCATATAGTGCAACAATGATTTCAGGAGTAGACTCCTTAGTGCCCCTTACCCATTTAGCCCATCCCCCCTCCCACAACCCCTCCAGTAACCCTCAGTTTGTTCTCCATATTTATGAGTCTCTTATGTTTTGTCCCCCTCCTTGTTTTTATATTATTTTTGTTTCCCTTCCATTATGTTCACCTGTTTTGTCGCTTAAAGTCCTCATATGAGTAAAGTCATATGAGTTTGATCTTTCTCTGACTGACTAATTTCACTTAGCATAATACCCTCCAGTTCCATCCATGTAGTTGCAAATGGCAAGATTTCATTCTTTTTGATTGCCGAGTAATACTCCATTACATATATATACCACGTCTTCTTTAACCATTCATCCATCGATGCACATTTGGGCTCTTTCCATACTTTGGCTATTGTTGACAGTGCTGCTAGAAACATGGGGGTGCATGTGTCCCTTCGAAACAGCACACCTGTATCCCGTGGATAAATGCCTAGTAGTGCAATTGCTGAGTCACAGGGCAGTTCTATTTTTAGGTTTTTGAGGAACATCCATACTGTTGTCCAGAGTGGCTGCATCAGCTTGCATTCCCACCAACAATGCAAAAGGGATCCTCTTTCTCCCCATCCTCACCAACATCTGTTGTTGCCTGAGTTGTTACTGTTAGCCACTCTGACAGGTGAAAGGTGATATCTCGTTGTGGTTTTGATTTGTGTTTCCCTGATGATGAGTGGTGGTGAGCATTGTTTCATGTGTCAGTTGGCCATCTGGATGTCTTCTTTGGAGAAGTGTCTTTTGCCCATTTCTTCACTGGATTCTTTGTTTTTTGGGTGTTGAGTTTGATAAGTTCTTTATAGATTTTGGATACTAACCCTTTATCTGATATGTCATTTGCAAATACCTTCTCCCATTCTGTCGGTTGGCTTTTAGTTTTGCTGATTGTTTTCTTTGCTGTGCAGAAGCTTTTTATTTTAATGAGGTTCCAGTAGTTCAGTTTTGCTTTTGTTTCCCTTGCCTCTGGAGACGTGTTGGGTAAGAAGTTGCTGCGGCCAAGACCAAAGAGGTTTCTGCCTGCTTTCCCCTCGAGGATTTTGATGGCTTCCTGTCTTGCATTGAGGTCTTTCAGCCATTTTGAGTTTATTTTTGTGTATTGTGTAAGAAAGTGGTCCAGGCTCATTCTTCTGCATGTCGCTGTCCAGTTTTCCCAGCACCACTTGCTGAAGAGACTGTCTTTATTCCATTTGATATTCTTTCCTGTTTTGTCAAAGATTAGTTGGCCATAGGTTTGTGGGACCATTTCTGGGTTTTCTATTCTGTTCCATGTATCTGAGTGTCTGTTCTTGTGCCAGTACCATACTGTCTTGATGGTTACAGCTTTGTAGTGTAGCTTGAAGTCCGGGATTGTGATGTCTCCTGCTTTGGTTTTCTTTCTCAAGATCGCTTTGGCTATTCGGGGTGTTTTCATGTTCCATACAAACTTTAGGATTATTTGTTCTGGCTCTGTGAAGAATGCTGGTGTCACTTTGATAGGGATTGCATTGAATATGTAGGTTGCATTGGGTAGTGTCGACATTTTAACAATGTTTGCTCTTCTTATCCAGGAGCATGGAAACTTTTTTCCATTGCTGTGTCTTCTTCAATTTCATTCATAAGCTTTCTATAGTTTCCAGCATATAGATTTTTCACCTCTTTGGTTAGATTTATTCCTAGGTATTTTATGTTTTTTTTTTTTGTGCAACTGTAAATGGGATCGATTCCTTGATTTCTCTTTCTGTCACTTCATTGTTGGTGTATACGAACGCAACCAATTTCTGTGCAGTGATTTTATATCCTGCAACTTTGCTGAATTCATGGATCAATTCTAGCAGTTTTTTGGTGGAATATTTTGGGTTTTACATATAGAGTATCATGTCATCTGCGAAGAGTTTGACCTCCTCCTGGCCGATTTGGATGCCTTTATTTCTTTGTGTTGTCTGATTGCAGAGGCTAAGATTTCCAATACTATGTTGAAAAACAGTGGTGAGAGTGGACATCCTTGTCTTGTTCGTGACCTTAGGGGGAAAGCTGTCAGTTTTTTCCCCATTGAGGGTGATATTAGCATTGGGTCGTTCATATATGGCTTTTATGATCTCGAGGTATGCTCCTTCTATCCCTACGTTCTTGAGGGTTTTTATCAAGAAAGCATGCTGTATTTTGTCAAATGCTTTCTCTGCATCTATTGAGAGGATCATATGGTTCTTCTCCTTCCTTTGTTCGTGTGATGAATCACGTTAATTGTTTTGCGGATGTTGAACCAGCCCTGCATCCCAGGTATAAATCCCAGTTGGTCGTGGTGAATATAGTTTTTTAATGTATTGTTGGAGCTGGTTGGCTAATATCTTGTTGAGGATTTTTGCATCCATGTTCATCAGGGAAATTGGTCTATAGTTCTTTTTAGTGGGGTCTCTGGTTTTGGAATCAAGGTAATGCTGGATTCATAGAAACAGTTTGGAAGTTTTCCTTCAGTTTCTATTTTTTGGAACAGTTTCAAGAGGATAGGTGTTAACTCTTCCTTAAATGTTTGGTAGAATTCCCCGGGAAAGCCATCTGGCCCTGGACTCTTGTTTTCGTTTGTGTGTGTGTGTGTGTGTGTGTGTGTGTGTGTGTGTTTTGGCAGATTTTTGATTACTAATTTGATTTCCTTACTGGTTATCAATCTGTTCAAATTTTCTATTTCTTACTGTTTCAGTTTTTAGTGTATATGTTTCTAGGAATTTGTCCATTTCTTCCAGATTACCCATTTTATTGGCATATCATTGCTCATAATATTCTCTTATTATTGTTTTTATTTCTGTTTTGTTGGTTGTGATCTCTTCTCTTTCATTCTTGATTTTATTTATTTGGGTCCTTTACTTTTTTCTTCTTGCTCAAAGTGGCTACTGGTTTATCAATTTTGTTAAGTCTTTCAAGGAATCAGATTCTGATTTCATTGATCTGTCTTACCAGTTTTTTTTTTTTTTGGCTTCAATAGCATTAATTTCTGCCTTAATCTTTATTATTTCCTGTCTTCTGCTGGTTTGGGGGTTTATTTGCTATTCTTTTTCCAGCTGCTCAAGGTGTAAGGTTAGGTCGTGTATCTGAGATCTTCCTTCTTTAGGAAAGCTTGGATTGCTATATACTTTCCTCTTTGCTGTCTCTTGGATTGCTATATACTTTCCTTTGCTGTCTCTCAGAGGTTTTGGGTTGTGGTGTTATCATTTTCATTGGCTTCCATGTACTTTTTAATTTCCTCTTTAACTGCTTGGTTAGCCCATTCATTCTTTAGTAGGATGTTCTTTAGTCTCCACTATTAACAAATAGCCTTTCCAATGTTTTTCTTGTGGTTGATTTTGAGTTTCATAGCGTTGTGACCTGAAAATATGCACGGTATGATCTCAATCTCTTTGTACTTAGCGCTGATTTGTGTCCCAGTATGTGGTCTATTCTGGAGAACATTCCATGTGCACTGAAGAAGAATGTATCTTCTTCTGCTTTAGGATGAAATGTTCTGAATAGATCTGTGAAGTCCATCTGGTCCAGTGTGTCATTCAAAGCCATTGTTTCCTTGTTCATTTCTTGATTGATGATCTGCCCATTGCTGTCAGTGGGGTGTTGAAGTCTCCTACTATTACAGTATTACTATTGATGAGTTTCTTTATGTTTGTCATTAATTGATTTATATATTTGGGTTCTCCCACATTTGGCACATAAATGTTTACAATTGTTAGGTCTTCTTGGTGGATTGATTATGATATAATGCCCTTGATTATGATATAATGCCCTTCTTCATCTCTTGATACAGTCTTTATTTTAAAGTCTAGATTGTCTGATGTAAGTATGGCTACTCCAGCTTTCTTTTGTTGACCATTAGCATGATAGATGGTTCTCCATCCCCTTATTTTCAATCTGAAAGTGTTTTTAGGCCTAAAGTGGGTCTCTTGTAAACAGCATATAGATGGATCTTTTTTTTTCTTATCCATTCTGTTACCCTATGTCTTTTGCTTGGAGCATTGAGTCAATTGACGTTTAGAGTGAGTACTGAAAGACATGAATTTATTGCCATTATGATGCTTGTAAAGTTGGAGTTTCTGGTGGTGTTCTTTGGTCCTTTCTAATCTTTGTTGCTTGGATATATATATATATATATATATTCATCATTTCTCCTCTCAGAGAGTCCCCCTTAAAATTTCTTGCAGGGATGGTTTAGTGGTCACAAACTCCTTTAATTTTTGTTTGTCTGGGAAACTTTTTATCTCTCCTTCTATTTTGAATGACAGCCTTGCTGGATAAAGAATTCTTGGTTGCATATTTTTCTGATTCAGCACGCTGAATATATCCTGCCCCTTATTTCTGGCCTGGCAAGGTTCTGTGGATAGGTCTGCTGCAAACCTGATCTGTCTTCCTTTGTATGTTCGGGACTTTTTTCCCCTTATGGCTGTCATGATTCTCTCCTTGCTTGAGTATGTTGTGAATTTGCCTATAATATGCCTTGTTGATGAATGTTTTCCACTATGATTTGCTCACATAACCCTTCTACACCTATTTCTCTCTCTTCCTCTTCTGTGACCCTTATGATTCTGATGTTGTTCCTTTTTAATGAGTCACTGATTTCTCTAATTCTTAAATCGTGCTCTTTTGCTTTAATCTCCCTCTTTTTTTCTGCTTCATTTTTCTCTATGAGTTTGTCCTCTATATCGCTGATTCTTTGTTCTGCTTCATCCATCCTTGCCGTTGCCGCATCCATCCGTGATTGCAGCTCAGTTATAGCATTTTTAATTTCATTCTGGCTATTTTTTACTCTTTTATCTCTGCAGAAAGGGATTCTAATCTATTTTTGACTCCATCCAGTATTCTTATTATCCTGATTCTAAATTCTGGTTCAGACATCTTGCTTGTATCTGTGTTGGTTAAATCCCCGGCTGTCATTTCTTTGTGCTTTCTTTTGGGGGATTTCCTTCATTTTGTCATTTCTGAAAGGAGAAAAGGAATTAATGAGGTAGAAAATTGGAAATTAAAAAAATAAAATTAAAAAATATTAAATGTAACACACACACACACACACACAAATCGAATAGATAATGCTAGATCCTAGGTGAGTTTTGGTCTTCGTGTTGAAAGTGGTTTGACATATTAGAGAAAGAAAAGAGGCGGGGGGAGAAAAAAAAGGAAATCATTTGAGAATTTGTAAAAATGAATACACTGAAGTAGACTAAAGTAAGATGATGGGGGTAAAATAGAATTTGAAAACATATACACAAAAGTAAAGAATATAGTAGAAAAAAATTAAAGAAAACATTTTTAATAAAAATTAAAAATAAATATGAATTTTTTCTTTTCCTGTATTCAAGAAAAAAGAAAATAAATGATAAAGAGAAGAAAGATTAAAAAAGAAAAAAGGAAATTGTTTGAAAATTTGAAAGAGTGAAAACACTGTAGTAGACTAAAATATAATGATGGAAGTAAAATAGAATTTGAAAAAATTTACATAAATGCAAAAAATATAGTAAAATGTTTAAAAAAATTTTTAATAGAAATTGAATGTAAAATGCAGTTTTTCTCTTTCTGCATTCTAGAGAAAGAAAAGAAATGAAAAAGAGAAAAAAGAAAAAGAAAGAAAAAAAGGAAATTGTTTGAAAATTTGAAAAGGTGAATACAGTGAAGTAGATAAAATAAAATGATGGAGGTAAAATAGAATTTGAAAAAATTTACACAAAAGTAAAAAATATAGTAATAAAAATTAAAGAAAAATATTTTTCATAAAAATTGAAAATAAAAATGAATTTTTCTCTCTCTGTATTCAAGAAAATGTAAAGAAGTGTAAAAGAGAAAAAGAAAAAAAATTGAATAGATGAACCTACTAACAGATTGAAGTAGGACTGAAATTACTTCATTTTCACCTAGTAGTCAGTCTATGTAGCCCTTTACGTCCATAAACTAAGCCAGTGGTGAGACTTGTGTTCTTGAAGAGTGAAGTTAGCCCCGTTGGGCGGGGCTAAGTGTAACAGCTCCGCTCTCCACTAGATGGTGCTGCTATCCTATTGGGGTGGATTGTTGCGGTGCTGGTAGGTGTGTATGCGCATGCGTGGGAGCGGTGAAAATGGCACCACCCAGCTACCCAGTCTGTTCTCCTGGATCAGCAATCACGCACCCATCCTCTGTCTTCAGCTTTCGTCCACTCCCCGCCTTTTCACTCTCCGTGACCAGGCCCCAGGCAGTGCCTCTCTCCCGAGTTTTGTCTAAGATGCGACTGTTTTCCCCAGCCCCTTACTTCTGAAGGACTGCGGCTTTGACCCGTTCCTCCCCTCTGCGGGAGGGTCTCACCAAGCAATGGCTGAATGAGCAATGGCTGAATGCCTCCCCCAGAAACGCTTGCTGGACCCTGCTGCTGCCGGTGCCCTGAGACTGCGGCCAGGTGCCAGCCCACTCCAGAAAAAGTTCATGAGATAGTGTAGCAGCAGCGTTTCAGGGATTATGGAAAATCACAACACACATCTGGCACCAGGCTTCACCCTTAACGAACTTGTCCCAGCACCAGTGAATGTGGCCGCCTTCCGGGGTCTGCTGGGAACAGGTGGCTTCAACAGTCTCTACCAAATGTCCTTCCAGGAGTGGATTCGCTTTTCCCCGTGTGGCCCGAGAACCTCCCAGACCCCACTCTGTTCCTGGGGATTCGCCCTTCCCACCAGAGCACCGCCAGGTATCGAGCTGCGGAGTTGCAGCCTTCGCGCTCCCCTTGTTTACAGTCTTAATGAAATTTAAACCCTCTCCTTTCTCCTTTCTTTCTCCCTTTTTACTTTAGTCCTTGTAGCTGCTTCCAGTTTTCCACTTTCTCTCCAGCTGCTTTTGGGGAGGGGTGCTTTTCCCTTATTCTCCCCCCCCCAGTTTTGTCTTCTCTCTGCCTGCCAAAGCGGCTCCCTACCCTCTGCAGCTTCTCACTCCCCAAATTCACCTCTGTGCACTGCGTGCCTACTGAATTCTGTGGTTCAGGTTGTGCAGATTGTTGTGTTAATCCTCCAATCAGTTCTCTAGGTGTGTAGGATGGTTTACTGTTGGTCTGGCTGTATTTCATGGATGTGAGACACACAAAAAACTTCCATGCTGTTCTGCCATCTTGGCTCAAGATCTCATTCTTTTTTGTATCTGAGTAATATTCCATTAAATATATGAGTAATATTCCATTAGTCAGCTGAGCATTATTCATATATATGAATACACACACACACACACACACACACACATAACCTTTTGGCTTGAAATACTCTCTTGGTGGTAGCAAGATTTATATATATATATATATATATAATATATTATATACATTTATAAATATATATAATATATACATATACATATACATAAATATATACATATGTATATATATACATATATATATATATATATTCCATTTATCCATTTATCAGTTGATGGAAATTTTGGGCTCATTCTGTAATTTGGCTATTGTAGATAATGCTGCTATAAACATTGGGGTGCATGTATCCCTCAGAATTAGTATTTTTGTATGTTTTGGGTAAATACCTTGTAATATGATTACTGGATTGTAGGGTAGTTCTATTTTTTAACTTTTTGAAGAACCTCCAAAAGGGTCCCTACAAGAGGGTTCCCCTTCATCCAAACCCTCATAAACACCTGTTGTTTCTTCCGTTGTTGATTTTAGCTATTTGGCAGGTGAAAGACGATTTCTCCTTGTACTTTCAATTTGCACTTCCCTGATGATCAGTGTTGTTGAGCATCTGTTCACGTGTCTGTTGGCAATCTTTATGTATTCTTTGGAGAAATGTCTGTTCATATCTTCTGTCCTTTTTTTAATTGGGTTGTTCACTTTTTGGGTGTTGAGTTGTATAAGTTCTTTATATACTTTGGATACTAACCTTTTATGAGATATGTCCTTTTTAAATATCTCCTCACATTCTGAAGGTTGCCTTTCAGTTTTGTTGATTTTCTTCACTGTGCAGAAGGTTTTTATTTTGATGTTGTCCCAATAGTTTGTATTTGCTTTTGTTTCCCTTGCCTCAGGAAACACATCTGGTAAGAAGTTGCTATGGCCAATATCAAAGAGGTTGCTTCCTCAGTTCTCATTTTAGATTTTTATGATTTCAGGACTCACATTTAGGTTTTTATTCAATTTTGAGGGTTTTTTTTTGTGTGTGTATGGTGTAAGAAAGTGGTCCAGCTGCATTCTTTTGCATGTTGATGTCCAGTTTTCTCAACACCATTTGTGGAAGAGACTGTCTTTTTCCCATTGGATATTCCTTCTTGCTCAGTCAAAGATTAATTAACCATATATTTGTGGGTTTATTTCTAGATTTCTTATTCTGTTCCATTGATCTATGTGTCTCTTTTTGTGCCAGTACCATACAGTTTTTGTTACTACAGCTTTATAAAATAAGATGAAGTCCAGAATTGGGATGCCTCCAGCACTGCTTTTCTTGTTCAAGATTGTTTTGGCTACACGGAGTGTTTTGTGGTTCCAGACAAATTTTAGGATTATCTTAGCTCTGTGAAAAATGCTGGTGGTGTTTCCTTAGGGATTTCATTAAATGTATAGATTGCTTTGGCTAATATAGACATTTGGGCAATATTTTTTTCTTCCAATCCAGGAGGATGAAATGTATTTCCATTTTTTTTCTGTCATCTTCAATTGTTTACAGAGTACAAATGTTTTACCTGTTTGGTTAGGTTTATTCCTAGGTTTCTCATGATTTTTGGTGTAACTATAAGTAGTATTGATTCCTGGATTTCTCTTTCTGCAGCTTTGTAATTGGTGTATATAAATGCCACAGATTTCTGTTCATTGATTTTGTATCCTGAGGCTTTACTGAATCTGAGTATCAATTTTAGCAAGTTTTTGGTGGAGTCTTTTGGCTTTTCTATATGGAGTATTATGTCATCTGCAAGTAGTGAAAATTTGACCTCTTCCTTGTTGATCTGGGTGCCTTTTATTTCTTTCTGTTCTCTTCTGAGGCTTGGACTTCCAGTACTATATTAAAGAACAGTGGTGAGAGTGGACATCCCTGTCTTGTTCATGGTCATAGAGGAAAAGCTCTCAGTTTTCCCCATTGAGGATGATGTTAGCTGTAGGTTTTTTATAGATGGCTATTATTATTTTGAGGTATGTTCCCTCTAAACCTACATTGTAGAGGGTTTTTAATCATGAATTGATGTTATACTTTGTCAAACGCTTTTTTCCAAATCTATCAAAATGATTGGAATTTATTCTATCTTTTTGACTGTGATGTATCACGTTGATTGATTTGAGAATATTGAACCGCCCTTTCAATCCCAGAATAAACCGTACTTGACCATGGTGAATGATTTTTTTAAATGTATTGTTGGATTCAGTTTGCTAGTATTTTGTTAAGAATATTTGCATTTAGATTCATCAGAGATGTTAACCTGATGATGTCTTTTTCAGTGGTGTCTTAATCTGGTTTTGGTATCAGGATAATGCTGATAGAATGAATTCAAAAATGTTCTTGCCACCTCAATTTTTTGTAATAGTTTGAGAAGAATGTTTATTAACTCTTCTTTAAGTGTTTGGTAGAATCCATGTGTGAAGCCATTTTCTTGGACTTTTGTTTGTTGGGATTCTTTTAATTGCTGATTCAGTTACCTTGCTAATGATTCATCTGTTCAAATTGTCTATTTCTTACTGGTTCCATTTTAGTCATTTATATGTTTCTAGGAATTGATCCATTTCTTCTGTGTTTCCGGTTTGCTGGCATATTATTTTTCATACTTTTCTCTTACAATCTTTTGCATTTCTGTGGTGTTCATCGTTATTTTTCCTTTTTCATTTATGGTTTTGTTACTTGAGTCCTCTCTCTCTCTCTCTCTCTCTCTCTCTCTTTTGATGAGTCTGACTAGAATTTTTTCCATTTTCTTGATCTTCTTGAAGAACTAGCTCCTGCTTTCATTGATCTGTTCTATTGGTTTTTCAGTTTTTATTTAGTTTACATCCCCTCTAGTCTTTATTATTTCTTTCCTCCTACTGCTTTTGAGTTTTGTTTGTTGTTCATTTTCTAGCTTCTTTAGGTGTAAGGTTAGGTTGTTTATTTGACTTTTTCATTCTTATTCATGTAGGCCTGTATTGCTATAAATATCTATCTTGGAACCTTTTTGGCTACATCCCCCAAATTTTGGACCATTATGTTTTCAGTTTCATTTGCCTTCATGTATTTTCTGATTTCCTCTTTGATATTTTTGGTTTACCCATTCACTATTTAGTAGCTAATTATTTAACTTATGTGTACTGGTGTTATTTACACCTTAGCAAATTAGGGAAGAAAGGGCAACCTAAATACAAAGTAAGCAGAAGAATTTACATAATAATAGCAGAAATCAGTGAAATTTAAAGCAGGAAATAACTAGAGAAAATCAATGAAATCAAATCGTTCTTAAAAATATCAATAAAATTCATAAGCCTTTAACCAGGTAACTAATATCTATATCGATATATGTATGGAGAGAGAGGGAGAAGACACAAATTACTAATACCAGAAATGAAAGAGTGACTAGCATTGCCCTTCTCATGGAAATTAAATGTATGATGGACAGGAGGAGTTAAGATGGCAGTGTAGTGGGAGTCCCTGGGCTAGTCTTGTCCCTCAAACAAGCTATATCAACATCTAATCATTTTTTAAACAACTAGGAACTCTATATGAAGATTAACAGAATGATTTGCATAATTTGAAGGAGATAATGTGGCAGGTATGCAGTGCAGAGTGGGGACTTGGAAGAGAGAAAAACCATGGTGCCACAGAGAGGTGGGAGCCCTTTTTGCGGAGAGGAGAAAGAGAGGAGGAAGAGAGAGCAGCAGTCAGGATTGTGCAAGAAAAGCACTCCCTCAAAACCACTGACTTGGGAACTGTGAGGAGGTAAATATTGCAAGTTTTTGCGAACAGTGGAGCCAAAATTCTGAGTTTTTGTAAGTCTGCACCATTTTCTGGAGTATAGTGGGCAGGTGGCAGTGCTCCTGGGCAGAAGGAGGGGAAGCCCAGTAGTGGACAGCTTGGTCTGAGGATCCCCTGAGTCACACTGGGAGAAACAGTTCCCCTCCTTGGAGTGCATTTGGGAGAGATGCTTCTACACTGCTTTTGTTTGTCACAAAATGTCACTGCTTCTACAGGGACAAATGAGCCATTGAGCCATTGAGGGGCGCCACTGAGCTGCCTCATTCATTAGCATAGGAACAGAGACACCTGCTGAGGGTAGCTAACCTGGACATTGGCTCTTTTTATGCCCTTTACCATAAGCTCCAAGCTCCTGTGTGTTCATGCAACTGATAAACCAGCACCAGCCACAGCATGCAGAAACCCTCCCCCAGAAGATCAGCATGGGTGCACACTGTGCCGAGTCCCTAAAACTTGGAGTTTTGAAACCCAGCTGGCATACCCGTGGTAAAACACAGAAGGACTGCACTGCTGGGTTGGCATACATCTCAGACACAGACAGGGTGAAGGCAGGCATCTGAGGGATGCCCAGGACAAATGCAGAGAGATTGCTTGCTGTTCTGTGAGGGCTTCCTGAATAGCAGTGGGCATGGAATCCCCTCACTGGGGATGAGAGAGCTGGCTGAATCCATTTTTACCCATGTCTGTCAGTACAGATGCACCTCAGTGACCAGCACATTGTCTACAGTAGAGGCTTGAGCTGCTTACACCAAACCCTGAACCCTGTGCCCTGCACATGCTTTTTACCAGGGCAAGTGTGCCTGAAAGCCAGAGCAGTGGGCTCCTCCCCGAGAAGACCAAAAACAAACCCCCTGCACGCACCAAATCTACTGGCCATAGAGTGCTGCAAAGCTTCAGATCTAGGGGAAATAGTATCTAGCCTCTTTTATGAAGCAAACCAAAACACATGTAGTAAAAACTCACCAAACACTGGACAAGGTCTGAGCACTCCCTACTGCAGGCAAGGAGAAACTCTGCAAGGGACTAGGCTGAGGGAAAGAGCAGCCAAAACACAGGAGCAGAGTGCAGACAGCCCACGACAGAAAAACTTCTTGAAGCACTAGGCCCTGGTAAGTATATGACATCTTCTTAATACAGCCATTACTCTCAGGAGTGGAAACATAACAGGTTTTCTTAATACAGGAGACAGCGACGTAGACAAAATGCCAAGGTGGAGGAATTCATCCCAAAACAAAGAACAAGAAGAGGCCATGGCCAGGGACCTAATAAAAACAGATAAGCTTTATGCCAGAACGTGAATTTAAAACAACAATCATAAGGACACTAGCTGGGTTGGAAAAAAAAGCATAGAAGACAACAGAGAGTCTCTTACCACAGAGACAAAAGACCTAAAAACTAGTCATGGCAATTTTTTTTAAATGCTATAACTGAGATGCAAAACTGACTGGATGTAATGACCACAAGGTTGGAAGGTATAGAGGAAAGAATATTTGAAGTAGAAAATACAATTATAAATAAAAATGAAGCTGAAAAGAAGAGGGAAAGAAAAATATTGGATCATGAATGCAGACCTTTGGAAATCAGTGACTCAATAAAGCGTAATAACTTTCATATCATAGGAGTCCAAGAAGAAGACAGGGAAAAGGGGGAAGCAGATTTATTTGAGAAAATTTATAGCTGAGCACTTTCCTAATCTGGGGGAAGGAAACAGATATCCAAATCCAGGAGGCACAAAGAACTCCCATCAAAATCAACAAAAGCATGCCAACACCAAGACATACCATAGTAAAATTTGCAAAATACCGACATAAAGAAAGAATCCTGAAAGCAGCAGTGGACAAGAAATCCCTAACTTACAAAGGAAGACAAATAAGTTTGGCAGTACATCTCTCCAGACAAACTTGGCGAGCCAGAAGGGAGTGGCATGATACATACAACGTGCAGATTGGGAAAAATATCCAGCCAAGAATACTCTATCAAGCAAGGTTGTCATTATGAATACAAGGAGAGATAGGGAGTTTCCCAGACAAACAAAAAATAAAGTAGCTTGTGGCCACTAAACCAGCCCTGCAAGAAATATTAAAGGGGGCTCTTCGAGTGGGAAAGAAAGACCAAAAGCAACAAAGACCAGAAAGGAACAGAGAAAATCTTGAGAAACACCAACTTTACATGTAATCCAATAGCACTAAATTCATATCTATCAATAATCACTCTGAATGTAAGTGGACTAAATGCTCCAATCAAAAGACATAGGGTATCAGAATGGATTAAAAAAAAAAACAAGACCAATCTACATGCTGCCGGAAAGAGGATCATTTTAGACAAAAAGAAACACACAGATTGAAAGTGAGGGGATGGAGAACCATTTATCATGCTAATGGACTTCAAATATAGGACAGAGTAGCAATACTTATATCAGACACGCTAAATTTTAAAGACTGTAACAAGAAATCAAGAAGGGCATTATATCATAATTAAGGGGTCTATCCAGAAAGAAGATCCAACAATTATAAATATTTATGCCTCCAACTTGGAAGTTCCAAAATATAAAAATTAATTACTAACAAACATAAAAAAAAAAAACTCATTGATAATAATACAATAACAGTAGGGGACTTTAACACCGACTGACAGCAATGGAGAGATCATCTAAGCAGAAAGTCAACAAGGAAACAATGGCTTTGAATGACACACTGGACTGGATGCACTTAACAGACATATGCAGAACATTTCATCTGACGGCAGCACAATACACGTTCTTTTTGAATGCACATAGAACATTCTCCAGAATAGATCACAAATCGGGCCTCAAGAAGTACAAATAGATTGAGGTCATACCTTGCATATTTTCAGACCACAAAGCTATGAAACTTGAAATCAACCACAAGAAAAAAAATTGGAAAGACCACAAATATATGGAGGTTAAAGAACATCCTACTAAAGAATGAATGGGTTAACCATCAAATTAAGGAAGAAATAAAGAAATACATAAAAGCAAATGAAAATGAAAACACGACAGTCCAAAATCTTTGGCATGAAGCAAAAATGGTCGCAAGATGGAAGTATATAGCACTCCAGGCCTACCTCAGGAAGCGAGAAAAGTCTCAAATACAGAACCTAGCCTTATGCCTAAATGAGCTCGAAAAGGAACAGGACATAAACCTGAAGCCAGCAGAAGGGAAATAATAAAGATTAGAGCAGAAATAAATGATATGGAAGGAAACAAACAAACAAACAAACAAACAGTAGAACAGATCGATAAAACTAGGAGCTAGTTCTTTGAAAGAATTAATAAAATTGATAAAGCCTTAGCCAGATTTATCAAAAAGAAAATGGTAGGTAACCAAATAAATAATAAAGTCATAAAAGAAAGAAGAGAAATAACAACAAGTACCACAGTAATACTATTACAAGCGAATGTTATGAACAGTTAAATGCAAACAATTTGGGCAATCTGGAAGAAATGAGTAAATTCCTATAAACATGTAAAGTACCAAAACTGATACAGGAAGAAATAGAAAACTTGCCCAGACTAATAATCAACAAAGAAACAGAATCAGTAAAAAAAAAAAAAAAAAAAAAAAAATCTCCCAAAAAATAAAATTCCAGGACTAGATGGCTTCCCAGGGAAATTCTACCAAACGTTTATTTTTTTTAATGTTTATTTATTTTTGAGACAGAGAGAGACAGAGCATGAACAGGGGAGGGGCAGAGTGAGAGGGAGACACAGAATCTGAAACAGGCTCCAGGCTCTGAGCTGTCAGCACAGAGCCCGACGCGGGGCTCGAATTCACGGACTGTGAGATCATGACCTGCTGAGCCGAAGTTGGATGCTTAACCGATCAAGCCACTCAGGCGCCCCTCTACCAAACATTTAAAGAAGAGTTAATACATATTCTTTTCAAATTAGTTTTTAAAAGTGGATATGGAAGGAAATCTTCCAAACTCATTCTATGAGGCCAGCATTACCTTGATGCAAAACCGGACAAAGACCCCTCTAAAAAGGAGCATTATCGGCCAATATCCCTGATGAACATGGATGTAAAATTTCTCGTTAAGATACTAGCAAATTGAATCCAACAGTACATTAAAAGAATCGTTCACCACAATCACATTGGATTTATTCCTCGACTGCAAGGGTGGTTCAATATTCACAAATCAATCAATGTGATACACTACATTAACAATAGAAAGGATAAGAACCATATGACCATTTCAATAGACGCAGAAAAAGCATTTGACAAAGTACAGCAATCCATTCTTGAGAAAATCTCCCAGCCTCCCAAGTAGAGATAGATGGAACATACCTCAACATCATAAAGGCCATATATGGAAAGACCCACAGGTAGTATCATCCTCAATGAGGAAACACTGAGAGCTTTCCTCTATGACAGGGAACAAGACAGGAATGTCCACACTCACCGTTGTGATTTAATATAATACTGGAAGTCCTGGCCCCAGCAACCAGACAACAGGAACAAATAAAAGCCATCCAAGACAGCAAAGAAAAAGTCACTTTCAGTATTCACAGATGACATGTACAAAAGACTCCACCAAAAATTTGCTAATTTTTGACCTAATACATGAATTCAGAAAAGTGGCAGGATATAAAATCAGCGTGCAGAAAGCTGTTGCAATTCTGTACACCGATAATGAAGCGGCAGAAAGAAAAATCAATGATTCGGTCCAATTTACAACTGCACTAAAAACAATAAGATACCTAGGAATAAACCTAACCAACGAGGTAAAAGATCTGTACTGTGAGAGCTATAAAACACTTATGCACAAAATTGAAGATGACACAAAGAAATGGTAAATCTTTCATTCTCATGCATTAGAAGAACAAATATTGTTAAAATGTCTATACTATCCAAAGCAATCTACACATTTAACAAAATTCACGCCACAATACCACCAGAAAATTTTTCACAGAGCTAGAATAAACAATCCTAAAATATATATAAAGCCATGAAAGACCCTGAGTAGACAAAGAAATTTTGAAAAAGGAAAGCTGAAAGCATCACAATTCCAGACTTCAAGCCATATTGCAAAGCCATAGTCATCAAGACAGTATGGTATTGGCACAAAACCAGACACATAGACCAATGAAAGAGGGGGGCACCGCAGTGGCTCAGTCAGTTGAGTGGCTGGTTTTGAGTTTTGCTCAGGTCATGATCTCATGGTTTGTGGAATCAAGCCCTGCATCTGGCTCTGCGCTGACAACATGGAGCCTGCTTGGAATTCTCTCTCTGTCCCTTTCTCTCCCTCTCTCTTTCCCTCGATACAGATAATAAACTAGAAAAAAAAAAGAACAGAATAGAAAACCCAGAAATGGACCCACAACTATATGGTCAACTAGTCTCCCACAAAGCTGGAAAATATATCCGGTGGGAAACAATCTCTTCAACAAATGATGTTGCAAAACCTGGACAGCCACATGCAGAAGAATGATACTGGACCACTTTCTTACACCATAAACAAAATAAATTTAAAGTGGATGAAAGACCTAGGGGCCCCCTGGTGGCTCAGTAAGTTAAGCGGCCCACTTTGGCTCAGGTCATGATCTCACAGTTTGTGGGTTCAAGCCTTGCCTCCTGCTCTGTGCTGAACAGCTCAGAGCCTGGAGCCTGCTTCGGATTCTGTGTCTCCCTCTCTCTCTCTGCTACTTCCTTGCTCTCTCTCTCTCAAAAATAAATAAATATTAAACAATATATATATATATATATATATTTAAGTTTATTTATTTTGAGAGTGAGAGAGACAGAGACAGAGAGAGCGAGCAAGTAAGGGAGGGGCAGAGAGAAGGAGAGAGAATCGTAGGCAGACTCCACACTGTCAGTGCAGAGCTCGAACTCATAAACCATGAGATCACGACCTGAGCCAAAGTTGGATGCTTAACCAACTGAGCCACCCAGGCGCCCAATATTAAACAATTTAAAAATAAATGAATAAAATGGATGAAAGACCTAAATGTGAGACAGGAAAACATCAAAATCGTAGGGAACACAGGCAGCAACCACTTCGACATCGGCTGCAGCAACTTTTTGCTAGACACGCCTCCAGAGGCAAGGGAAACAAAAGTAAAAATGTTCTATTGGGACTTCATCAAGGTTAAAGGCTTCTGCACAGTGAAGGAAACAATCAATGAAACTAAAATGAACCTACAGAATGGAAGATGAATTTTGCAAATGACATTTCTGAAAGAGGGTTAGTGTCCAAAATCTATAAAGAAGTTAACAAACTCAACTCCCAAAAAAACCAAATAATACAATTTTAAAACTGGGCAGAAAACATGAATAGACATTTTTCCAAAGAAGAAATCCAGATGGCTAACAGACACATGAAAAGTTGCTTAACTAGGATGCTTGGGTGGCTCAGTCGGTTAAGCATCCGACTTAGGCTCAGGTCATGATCTCATGCATGGTTTGGCACCATCTCACGGTTCGTGAGTTCAAGCCCACATCAGGCTCTGTGCTGACAGCTCAGAGCCTGGAGCCTGCTTTGAATTCTGTGTCTCCCTCTCTCTCTGGCCCTCCCTCACTCGCGCTCTGTCTCTCTAATCTCTCAAAAATAAATAAACATTAAGAAAATTAACAAAAAGAAAAGTTGCTCAACAACACCCATCATCAGGGAAATGCAAATCAAAACCATGATGAGATACCACCTCACACCTGTCAGAATGGCTAAAATTAACAACACAGGAAACAACAGTTTTTGGCAAGGATGGGGAGAAAGGGGAACCCTCTTACACTATTGAAAGGAATGCAAACTGATAGAATCACTGTGGAAAACAGTATGAAGATCCTTCAAAAAGTTAAAAAAAGAACTACACTGTGGCCCAGCAGTTGCACTACCAAGTATTTACCCAAGGGATACAAAAATACTGATTTGAGTGTGGCACACGCACCCCAATGTTTATAGAAGTATTAACAATAGCCAAATTATGGAAATAGCCCAAATGTCCATCAGCTGATGAATGGATAAAGAGTTTGAGGTATATATTTACAATGGAGTATTGTTCAGCCACGACAAAGAATGAAATCTTGCCATTTGCAATGACGTGGATGGAGCTGGAGTGTATTATGCTAAGCGAAATAAGTCAGAGAAAGAAAAATACCATATGATTTCACTCATAGGTGGAATTTAAGAAACAAAAGAGATGAACATCAAGGAAGGGAAAAAGGCAAACCATAAGAGATTCTTTTACTATAGAGAACAAACCGAGGATTGCTGAATGGCTCGTGGGCATGGGATCGGCTAAAAGGGTAATGGGTATTAAGGAAGGAAATTCTTGTGTTGGGCACTGGTGTTATATGTAAGTGATGAAGGACTAAATTCTACTCCTGAAACCAATTTTTCACCATATATTAACCAACTACAATGTCAATGAAAACTTGAACCAACCAAACAAACAAACATAAAAATAAAATGTCCTTAGAAAATCAGAGCCTGACACAGGGCTCAAACTCACAAGCCGTGAGATCATGACCTGAGCTGAAGTCAGATGCTTAACCGACCGAGCCACCCAGGCACCCCAAAATGTCCTTTTGTATATTACCTATTGAGACTTAATTGCAGAACATTGACCATTAAGGGTCACGGGAATAAATAGCTCACAGCACACTAATTCATCTGCCAGTGTTCATCTTACTAGCTCACACAAACTATACCATGTATCCTATAGTACCATGTAGGATACCATACCATGTATCCTTCATGCAGCATATGTGCTAGGCTAAATAATGGCCTTCAAAGATATCTGGACCCTTATCACTGAGACTTGTGAATGCTACTTTACATGAGAAAAGGTACTATACATAATTTATTGTCTTGAGAAGATTATACTGGATTATCCATGCAGATCCTAAATATGATCACAAGTGTCCTTATAAGAGGGAGGCAGAAGATATGACTGCAGAGGCACAAGGCAACGTGATGATGAAGCAAGGTGCTACACTGCTGGTTTTGGAGGTGGAGGAAGGGACCAGAAGTCAAGTAATATAAGAAATGCAGTTCTAGAAGCTGGAAAAGTCAAGGAAAATGGTTCTACCCAGTGTCAGAGTGAAACTGTTGGATTTATTTTGACCCAGTGAAATTGATTTTGGACGTCTGAATTACAGAGCTGTAAAAGAATAAATGTATGTTTTTTTAAGCCACCAAATATGTGTTCATTTGTTATAGCAGCGATAGGAAACTAATGGAATGTATTTCCCAATTTTCCCATAGTTTCAGCTGCTTTCTTTTGAAGGTTCCAGAATTTGTTGTTGCATTTCGTAGAGGGAGTATACTATAATGGTTAAGAATATCTATCCTAGAGGGGCGCCTGGGGGGCTCAGTCGGTTGAGCATCCGACTTCAGCTCAGGTCATGATCTCACGGCTCATGAGTTTGAGCCCCGCGTTGGGCTCTATGCGGGCAGCTCGGAGCCGGGAGCCTGCTTCGGATTCTGTGTCTCCCTCTCTCTGCCCCTCCCCCATTCATGCTCTGTCTCTCTCACTCTCAAAAATGAATAAATGTTAAAAAAAATAATAAAAAAAAGAATATCTATCCTAGAGCCAGATTGTATGGATTCATATCTGGGTGTCACTGCTTGGAGTACACCTCAGTTTCCTTATTTGTATAAGCACATGTGGTTCCTTCGAGAATTAAACCAATTAATACATGTAAATCAATTAAAACAGTTACTGACCCTGAAGTATTCATGACACTTTAGAGGGGCCTGAAAGCCTTATATTTGCTTCTACCAACGCAGCTAAAACAAATAATAATTTTCAACAGTATACTGATTGGGGAGGCTCCCCTAGCCACAGAAAAGGTTTTGCCAACAGTTAAGAAATCCAGCTCCTTCCCTTCCTGAAAATTTTGACCAACCACACAGACATTGAAATCGACCATATTAGGAAGGACAAACTAGCCTTCACTTTTCCACTCATGGAGAGAGCTCTATTTCCCCTTTTGTAAAGTGAGGGCATAATCTTGCATATTTTGCATTTATTTATCTTTATTCTTCCTTTCCCAACTTATTCCAAATATCCAAATCAAATCTTTCTATGTGTGTAATTTATGTGTATTATATTAGCCAAATTTATAACAGCAAAAATATTTTCTAGTTATGTATCAGATAGAGTTAATAATTACGATACTTTTGGATATGGGGGCCCTAATGGGAGGGCACAACATTGAGATTCTGATAATCCACCATAAATCTCCATTCATAAAGGCAGGCAAAACTTTGTTGTGTCTTTGTATGTTTAGAAGTCCAGTTACATGGAGTTTATTTAAACTAAGTGCAAAAGGTCATAATGTTTTCATGCAATACATATTTGGTTCTTTAAAAACAACTGTGACAAATAACAGAAAGAATTCCAGAATGCTACACTTGTGATCTATACAAAACACCAACATTTTGGACTGTACATAATTAAAGAAATGTCTCAAACACATTGCAATACTGTACTGCATGTACTATATAGTACATAGAAGCATGCCTTAAGTGGGCGTAGGAGTGCAGTTTAAAAAAGGAAAAGAAATATCACATTGTAGCTACTCAATTTCTTCAAAATCACTGAGCAGGAAAAGCAACATTGAACTTCCACAACGTCTATACAGTACCCAGACTTAAATCAAGACTGTCTTCCTCTATTTTTGGTAAACAACTGCATGGTAAACTTAGATGACTTTTCTCCCTGGATTTTACCTGGTAGTGGCCTTTTATTTTATTTTATTTTATTTTATTTTATTTTTATTTAAAAGAGGGCAGGTTTGGCACTTTTATAATGATGTCATCAATGTTAATATCTCTTGGGATCTCGGGAAGATTCATATTCTTCACAGCTAATACAGTACAGGCTGGAGCTCCCACTAAGCCAGCCACAGATTTCTCCAGTTTATTTTGTGCATCAATCTGTGTAACAGTCTCATTCATGTCGGTCTCCAATACCCCTCCCCCATCACCCTTTCTGCAGGAATATTGTGAACCTTGTCTACATGAAACTTAAATCCAGCTCACAGAAATTTTCAAAACATTTGTCTAATGTTTCCATAAAGAGTTGAATTAGATCTAAAATGACAAGTTCACCTTCTGAAAAATCCACACAGAAGACAACATATAATGTTGCATAATAGCTATAAATCAGTTTGTTGTCAGATCCTCCAATTAACAATTCTCTTTCTAGGAAATTACAAACATTTTCATTGCTCTTAGATACCAAATGGAATGTGTCCCTGATGATTTGCTCCTGTGTATCTTCACCGTAGGGCCGGTAGAACTTGGTAAGCCACTGCTTCCCATAGTTATTGAAGCTGAGGATCACCTTGATCATGGCTGAGCTGGACGACTTGGTGGGTGCTGGGGGCCAGGGCAGGGGTGGGTACACAAGCCTTGCTTCAGGATCTTGATGGTAATCCTTCCAAAATTTGGTTGTTAAATGGAGAAGTCATGGGAATAGCAGCCTCTTTCTCTAAATAGGCTTTATATAATGAGTTTCAATCATTTAAGACTCCATTTAATATACGATGGAACATATTATTTATGTTAACTGGAGGAAGGTGTCCATGAAGTCCCATTTTGCCAAGACAATTTGTAAGTAACAAAGACTCAATTTAATATGATTACTCACTGAGGCGGGGTATCCATGACAACTATGGGATATTTTAGAGCAATGAGTACTATGGCAATGGGGAATTTACACAAGTCTATAGCTACTGTGGTTAAAATGTGGCATACCTGTATGTCCTCTGTTATATGTTCAGGAATTTCCCAAAGATTACAGGGACTATTTTGTTTATCTTTAGCTGGATCTTGAGGTGTAACTGTCATCTGAGCCTCAGTATTAATCAGTAATCATCCATCAGTATTAATTTATATCATAAAGATTTGCCATTTGATGCATTTTCAACAATATTTATGGTTAATTTATTTTTTTTAATTTTTTTAAACGTTTATTTTATTTTTGAGACAGAGAGAGACAGAGCATGAACGGGGGAGGGTCAGAGAGAGAGGGAGACAGAATCGGAAGCAGGCTCCAGGCTCTGAGCTATCAGCACGGAGCCCGACGCGGGGCTCGAACTCACGGACTGCGAGATCATGACCTGAGCCGAAGTCGGCCGCTTAACCAACTGAGCCACCCAGGCACCCCTATTTATGGTTAATTTAGAACCTATATTGTTCAAAGTGTATTTGTAGATTAGAAACTATATTGTACAGTATTTGAATTGGTGAAAAAGGCAACATCTCTTTATCTTTTCTCAGCTTTATTGAGGTATAATTGGTATATAAAAAACATGCGTATTTAATGTATACAATTTCATTAGTCTGGACATCTGCATATACTGGCGATACCATCACCACAATCAAGGCAATAAGTATTCTATCATTTCCAAAAGTTTCCTTGTGTCGCTTTGCTTCCTCCCCCCTCACACCCTGTAAGGAAACTTAACATGAGGTCTACTCTCTTAAGGAATTTTAAGTGTTTAATACCATATTATTATCTATAGGCGCTGTGTTGAACAGTTCTCTACAGCTTATTCATCTTGTATAACTAACTATTCACATTGAATAACAACTCCCCATTTTCCCATCACCCATTCTCTGACAACCACCTATCTATTTTCTGCTTCCGTAAGTTTAACTTAAGGAAGGTACCGCATTTAAGTCAAATCATGTAGTGTTTGCCCTTCTGTGACTGAATTGCTTTACTTTGCATAATGTCTTCCAGGTCCATCTGCGCTGTTGCAAATAGTAGGATTTCCTTTTTCTTTACACCTGATTTTATGTATACATAAATCTATATAATCTTCATCCATTAATATGTCATAGACATTTGGGCTGTTCCCATAGCATCACTAATCATTGGAGAAATGCAAATCAAATCCACCATGATATATCATCTCAGACCTGTTAAGATTGCTGTCATCAAAAGACAAGAGGTAAGTATTGGCAAGGTTGTGGAGAAAAGGGAACAT
Source organism: Felis catus (assembly GCF_018350175.1). Classification (NCBI taxonomy): domain Eukaryota; kingdom Metazoa; phylum Chordata; class Mammalia; order Carnivora; family Felidae; genus Felis; species Felis catus. The sequence goes on along the minus strand of NC_058386.1, from coordinate 49,987,907 downwards.
CTGCTCACTGTTTGTGTGAAGGTAAATTGGTACAGCCACTATGGAAAACAGTATGGAGGGTCCTTAAAAAAATAAAATAAAATAAAAATAGAAAAACCATATAATGAATCATTCCCAATTCTGAATATTCATCCAAAAGAATTAAAACCAGAACCTTAAATAGATCTGTGAATCATCATATTTATTGCATTAGTTATAATATTTATTTTACCTTTTCAGTATAAAGAGTCTTCCAGTAATTTTAAGATTTTCAGTTGGTTCAATTGTAGACTCTTTCTCATTGAGTTTCATACTTGGTCATTCCTCACTTGTATGCAGGTTCCTTCCTTCTTTCCAACCTTTCTGTTTCTTTTTTTTCTTTTATTTTCTTCAATATTCTTATATAAACACAACCAATAGTATATGTATAGATAGATAGATAGATAGATAGATATAGATATAGATATATATATATATAGAAAAAGTTTTATTGTAATGTATTGGCTCACATGATTATAAAGAGTGGCAAGTCCAAATCTGTAGTGTGGGCCTGCAGCCATCACGCTCAGCAAGTCCACTGTTGCATTGCAATATGTAGACTTACACACAGAGATCCTGCAGAGCTGATAGTTCAGTTCCAGTCCAAAGACCAGCAGGGAACCAGGAGAGCTGATGGTGCAGATGAGGTCTGAAGGTAGTCTGCTGGAGAATTCCCTCTTGCTTGGGAAGTATGTTTTATTGTTGTAGTTTTATTCAGGCCTTCAACTGATTGAATTCAGCCCACCCACATGATGGAGGATAACATGCTTACTCAAAGTTCACCAACCTAAATGTTAATCTCACCCCCTCCCCCCCCCAAAAAACGCTCCAAGTTGACACATAAAATTCATCACTTTCTCTCCACCTCCTTTTTCTTAGGTGGTTACTGGATATAGTTTGGAGGTATGTCTTTTCTACCCTGTTCATATTTATAAGTTTCTTTATCCAAAGAGTAACTCCTTGGCTATGCCACATATATGCCATGGATGGTTTTCCATATAATACTGAAGATCAGGATGTTTGCTGTGTAAGAGATATAGGCAACAGCAGCAAAAGTATTCTGTAAAATTCTAGTGAGCCATATTATTTTAGGAGTGTGGCTTCCTAAATTCCAATCACCAAGTGATGACCTTTCAAATAGTGATTTGTCTTCCTACACATGCATGACTACCTGATGGGTCAGTATTTCATACCATGTATTGCCTTTCCATTGAAGCTCTATAGCATGGCAACCAATGGTTGGTTGAGGCACACAACCAGTCACAGGATAAGAATCTTTCCTCTGATTCTACTGTAAGTTATAGCTTATGCTGTAAGTGAGAATAAAAGTTTCTCCCAAGATACTGGTAGGTATGGGAAAAGACATATGGCTCTTATAGTCATATAAGGAGTGCCCTGGGGTGCCTGGGTGGCTCAGTTGGTTAAGCATATCACTTCGGCACAGGTCATGATCTTGCAGTTTGTGGGTTTGAGCCCCGCATCGGGCTCTGTGCTGATGGCTCAGAGCCTGGAGCCTGCTTCAGATTCTGTCTCTCGTGATCTCTGCCTCACCCCGATTCATACTCTGTCTCTGTCTCTCTCTGTCTCTCTCTCTCAAAAATAAATAACTTCAAAAAAATTTTAAAAAGGAGGGCCCTAACCCCATGCTCCTGTCCCTAAGTGCAAAGTAGTTATCAAAACTTCTTACTTAGGTCGGTAAAACCTATAGCAGAGACTCAGAAGAACTAAGGAAATTTAGCACAAAGCATTACATCTAAAAACACAAATGAGCTCTTCCGGGTCACTGCGAAAATGAAAAGTCCAAATTTCAGATTAAAAATTAGGAGATTCAGTGCTGTGCCTATGTGGATCCATCCCTCCAACGGATCTACCTCCCTCCTGTTGCTAAAGGGCCCCTCTCCCGGGGGACCACTGACAGCAAAGCGAGCTGAGCCTGCTCCTCCCGATCCTGTGCACCTTCTGAACCCACCCCTGCTATTATGCCAGATCCCATCAAAGAAGCACCACAAGCCTGCCAGTGTGCAAGTAGCCCAGATAAGGGCCACACCACTCCACAGTGAGTGCTGCCCCTGGGAGAGGGGAAGATAAGGTACACACCAGTCTGACTGTGGCCCCAGCGGTGGGCTGGGGACAAATATCAGGTCTGACTGCAGTCCACCCACCACAACAAATTACTCCAGACAGCATAGGGGAAATGTCCTGCAGTTTGGCGCCACCCCAGAGACTACCAAAATGACAAAACAGAAGGGCTTTCTTCAAAGAAACTCCAGGAAGTAGCGACACCTAACAAACTGATCAAAACCAATTTAAACAATATAACAAAACAAGAATTTAGAATAATAGTCATAAAATTAATCGCTGGGCTTGAAAAAGGCATACAGGATAGAAGATAATCTATTGCTACAGAGATCAAGGGACTAATAAATAGTCATGAGCAGCTAAAAAATGCTATAAATGAGGTGAAAATAAAAGGGAGGCGGCCATAGCACGGATTGAAGAGGCAGAGAAGAGAATACGTGAATTAGAAGATAAAATTATGGGAAAAGAGGAAGCTGAGAAAAAGAGAGATAAAAAAATCCAGGAGTCTGAGGGGAGAATTACAGAGCTAAGTGAAGCATTCAAACGAAACAGTATCTGTATAATAGGAATTCCAGAAGATGAAGAGAGAGAGAAAGGGGCTGAAGGTGTACATGAACAAATCCGAGCTGAGAACTTCCCTGATCTGGGGAAGGAAACAGGCATTGAAATCCATAAAGCACAAAGAACTCCCTTCAGACGGAAGTTAAATCGATCTTCTGCATGACATATCATAGTGAAACTAGCAAAAGACAAGGATAAAGAGAAAATTCTGAAAGCAGCTAGGGATAAACATGCTCTAACATATAAAGGGAGACCGATAAGACTAGTGACGGATCTATCTACTGAAACTTAGCAGGCCAGAAAGGAATGGCAGGAAATCTTCAATGTGATGAACAGAAAAAAATATGCAGCTGAGAATCCTTTATCCACCAAGTCTGTCATTTAGAGTAGAAGGAGAGACAAAGGTCCTCCCAAACAAACAAACACTGAAGGAATTCATCATCACTAAACCAGCCCTACAAGAGATCTTAAGGGGGATTCTGTGAGCGGAATGTTGCAAAGACCACAAAGGATCAGAGACATCACTACAAGCATGGAACCCACAGACATCACAATGACTCTAAACCCATATCTTTCAAAAATAACACCGAATGTAAATGGACTAAATGTTCCAACCAAAAGACATAGGGTATCAGAATGGATAAAGAAAATAAAAAACAAGACCCATCTATTTGCTGTCTACAAGAGACTCATTTTAGACCTGAGAACACCTTCGGAGTGAAAGTGAGGGCATGCAGAATTATCTATCATGCTACTGGAAATCAAAAGAAAGCTGGAGTAGCCATACTTATATCAAAGAAAGTAGACTTTAAATTAAAGGCTGTAACAAGAGATGAAGAAGGGCATTATATAATAATTACAGGGACTATCCATCAGGTAGCGCTAACAATTATAAATGTCTATGCACCGAAAACGCGAGCCCCCAAATATATAAAACAATTAATCACAAACGTAAGCAACCCTATTGACAAGAATGTGGTAATTGCAGGGGACTTTAATACTCCACTTACAACAATGGATAGATCATCTAGACAGGATCAATAAAGAAACAAGGGCCCTGAATGATACACTGGATCAGATGGACTTGACAGATATATTTAGAACTCTGCATCCCAAAGCAACAGAGTATACTTTCTTCTCGGGTGCACATGGAACATTCTCCAAGATAAATCACAAACTTGGTCACAAAACAGCCCTTCATAAGTATACAAGAACTGAGATCATACCATGCGTACTTTCAGACCACAATGCTATGAAGTTTGAAATCAACCACAGGAAAAAGTCTGGAAAACCTCCAAAAGCATGGAGGTTAAAGAACACCCTACTAAGGAAGGAACGGGTCAACCAGGCAATTAGAGAAGAAATTTAAAAATATATGGAAACAAATGAAAATGAAAAGACAACAATTCAAATGCTTTGGGATGCAACGAAGGCAGTCCCGAGAGGAAAATACATTGCAATCCAGGGCTATCTCCAGAGACGAGAAAAACCCCAAATACAAACTCTAACAGAACACCTAAAGGAAATAGAAGCAGAACAGGAAAGACACCCCAAACTCAGCAGAAGAAGGGAAATAATAAAGATCAGAGCAGAAATAAACCATATAGAATCTAAAAAACTGTAGAGCAGACCAATGAAACCAAGAGTCGTTTTTTTGAAAAAAATAAACAAAATTGTTAAACCTCCAGCCAGGCTTCTCAAAAAGAAAAGGGAGATGACCCAAATAGATAAAATCACGAATGAAAGTGGAATTATAACAACTATCCCCTCAGAAATACAAGCAATTATCAAGGAATACTATGGAAAATTATATGCCAACAAACTGGACAACCTGGAAGAAATGGACAAATTCCTAAACACCCAAACACTTCCAAAACTTAAAGAGGAAGAAATAGAAAACTTGAACACACCCATAACAAGCAAATAAATTGAATCCGTTATCAAAAATCTCCCAACAAATAAGAGTCCAGGACCTGATGGCTTCCCAGGGGAATTCTACCAGACACTTAAGCAGAGATAATACCTATCCTTCTCAAGCTGTTCCAAAAAATAGAAAGGGAAGGAAAACTTCCAGACTCATTCTATGAAGACAGCATTACTTTGATTCCTAAACCAGACAGAGACCCAGCAAAAAAAAGAGAACTATAGGCCAATATCCCTGATGAATGTGGATGCAAAACTTCTCAATAAGATACTAACAAATCAAAGTCAACAGCATATAAAAGGAATTATACACCACGATCCAGTAGGATTCAGTCCTGTGATGCAGGGTTGGATCACATTCACAAATCAATCAACGTGATACATTACATTAATAAAACAAAAGATAAGAACCCTATGATCCTGTCAATTGATGCAGAAAAAGCATTTGACAAAATTCAGCATCGTTTCTTAATAAAAACCCTCAAGAAAGTCGGTGTAGAAGGAACATACTTAAACATCATAAAAGCCATTTATGAAAATCCCACAGCTAATATCATCCTCATTGGGGAAAAACAGAGGTTTCTCCCTGAGATCAGGAACACGACAGGGATGTCCACTCTCACCGCTGTTGTTTCACATAGTGTTGGAAGTTCTAGCATCAGCAATCAGACAACAAAAGGAAATCAAAGGCATCAAAATTGGCAAAGATGAAGTCAAGCTTTCACTTTTTGCAGATGACAGGATATTATACATGGAAAACCCGATAAGATTCCACCAAAATCTGCTATAACTGATACATGAATTCAGAAAAGTCACAGGATATAAAATCAATGTACAGAAATCAGTTGCATTCTTATACACTAATAATGAAGCAACAGAAAGACAAATAAAGAAACTGATCCCATTCACAATTGCACCAAGAAGCCTAAAATACTTAGGAATAAACCTAACCAAAGATGTAAAAGATCTGTATGCTGAAAAGTATAGAAAGCTTATGAAGGAAATTGAAGAAGATATAAAAAAAAATGGAAAAACATTCCGTGCTCATGGATTGGAAGGATAAATATTGTCAAAATGTCAATACTACCCAAAGCTATCTACACATTCAATGCAATCCCAATCAAAATTGCACCAGCATTCTTCTTGAAGCTAGAACAAGCAATCCTAAAATTTGTATGGAACCACAGAAGACCCCGAATAGCCAAAGTAATTTTGAAGAAGAAGACCAAAGTGGGAGGCATCACAATCCCAGACTTTAGCCTCTACTACAAAGCTGTCATCATCAAGACAGCATGGTATTGACATGAAAACAGACACATAGACCGATGGAATAGAATAGAGACTCCAGAATTGGACCCAAAACGTATGGCCAACGAATCTTTGACAAAGCAGAAAAGAATATCCAATGGAAAAACGACAGTCTCGTTAACAAATGGTGCTGGGAGAGCTGGACAACAACATGAATAAGAATGAAACTAGACCACTTTCTGACACCATTCACAAAAACAAACTCAAAATGGATAAAGGACCTGAATGTGAGACAGGAAACCATCAAAACCCTAGAGGAGAAAGCAGGAAAACACCTCTCTGACCTCAGCCGCACCAATTTCTTAATTGACACATCCCCAATGGCAAGGGAATTAAAAGCAAAAATGAACTATTGGGACCTCATGAAGATCAAAAGCTTCTGCACAGCAAAGGAAACAATCAACAAAACTAAAAGGCAACCCAAGGGAATGGGAAAAGATATTTGCAAATGACATATCGGACAAAGGGCCAGTATCCAAAATCTATAAAGAGCTCACCAAACTCCACATCTGAAAAACAAATAATCCAGTGAAGAAATGGTTAGAAATCATGAATAGACACTTCTCTAAAGAAGACTTCCAGGTGGCCAACAGGCACATGAGAAGATGTTCAACGTAGCTCCTCATCAGGGAAATACAAATCAAAACCACACTCAGATATCACCTCACGCCAGTCAAAGTGGCTAAAATGAACAAATCAGGAGACTATAGATCCTGGTGAGGATGTGGAGAAACGGGAACCCTCTTGCACTGTTGGTAGGAATGCAAACTGGTGCAGCCACTTTGGAAAACAGTGTGGAGGTTCTTCAAAAAATTAAAAATAGATCTACCCTATGACCCAGCAATAGCACTGCTAGGATTTTACCCAAGGGATACAGGAGTACTGATGCATAGGGGCGCTTGTACCCCAATGTTTATAGCAGCACTTTCAACAATAGCCAAATTATGGAAAGAGCCTAAATGTCCATCATGTGATGAATGGATAAATAAATTGTGGCTTATATATACAATGGAATACTACATGGCAATGATAAAGAATGAAATATGGCCTTTTGTAGCAACGTGGATGGAACCGGAGAGGGTTATGCTAAGTGAAATATGTCATACAGAGAAATACAGATATCATATGTGTTCACTCTTATGTGGATCCTGAGAAACGTAACAGAAGTCCATGGGGGAAGGGAAGGACAAAAAAGGATTAGAGATGGAGGGGGCCAAAACATAAGAGACTCTTAAAAACGGAGAACAAACTAAAAATTGATGGGGTTGGGAGGGAGGGGAGGGTGGGTGATGGGTACCGAGGTGAGCCCCTGTTGGGATGAGCTCTGGGTTTTGTATGGAAACCAATTTGACAACAAATTTCATATTAAAAATAAAAATAAATACATAACTATCAATAATTACTCTGAATGTAAATGGACAAAACATTCCATCAAAATACATAAGGTATATGAATGGATGAAATAAAAAACAAGATGTATCCATGTGTTGCCTACAAAAGTGTCATTTTAGTACAAAACACACCTGCTGGTTGAAAGTGAGGGGATGTAGAACCATCTGTCCATGTAAATGGACATTAAAAGAAAGAACAGAATACTAGTACTTATAAAAGACAAACTAGATTATAAACCTAAAACTAACAGCAGATGAAAAAGGGCACTATATTATAACAAAGGGGACTATCTAACAGGAAGATCTAATAATTGTAAATATTTATGCCCCCAACTTAGAAAAACTAAATATATAAAATAAGTAATAACAAAGATAATGGGAGTCATTAATAATAATATAGTAATAGCAGGGGACTTTAACACCCCTTCACATAAATGGACACATCATCTAAGCAGTAAATCAACAAAGAAACAATGGCTTTGAATGGCACACTGCACCAGATGAACTTCACAGATATATTCAGAACATTGCATCCCAAGGCAACAGAATACATGTGTATTCTTCTCAAGTGCACATGGTATATTTTCCAGAGAAGCTCACATACTAGGTCACAAATCAGAACTGAAGAAGTACAAAAAGACTGAGATCATACCATGAATCTTTTCTTACCACAATGCTATGAAAGTTGAAGACAAACACAAGAAAAAAAATTTGGAACATCCACAAATATATGGAAGGCAAACAACATTCTACTAGCAATAAATGAGTCAAGTAGTAAATTAAAGAAGAAATACAAATATACATGTAAACAAATAAAAATGGGGGGAAAATGGTCCAAAGCAATTGGGATGTAGCAAAAGTAGTGATAAGAGGGAAGTATAGGGCAATATAGGCCTACCTCAAGAAGGAAGAAACATCTCAAATAAACAACTTAACCTTACTCTTAAAGGAGCTAGAAAAATAACTACAAATGAAGCATAAAGCCATCAGAAAAAGGGAAATAAAAAATGAGAGCAGAAATAAATGATATAGAAACTAAAGAAAAAAAAACCAGTAGGTTAATGAAGTTAGGAGCTGGTTTTTTGAAAATATTATTACAATTGATAACCCCCTACTCAGACTTATAAAAAGAAAAGAAATGAACCAAATAAATAAAATCACAAATGAAAGAGGAGAAATAACAAGCAACATCACAGAAATACAATTTACAAGGCAATATTATGAAAAACTTATAGGCCACCAAATCAGACAATATGGAAGAAAAGTATAAATTCCTAGAACCATGTGAACTACCAAAACCAAAACAGGAATAGAATACTTGACCAGATCAATAATCAGCCAGAAAATTGAATCAGTAATCAAAAATCTTCCAACAAACTAAAATTCATGCCTAATGGCTTCAATGAGAATTCTTTCAAACATTTAAAGAATAGCTAATACCTATTTCTCTCAAATTACTCAAAAAAATAGAAAAGGAAGTAAAACTTCCCAACTCATTTCATGAGGCCAGCATTACCCTGATTCTCAACCCTGACAAAGAGTCTACTAAACCAAACAAACAAGCAAACTAACAAACAAACAAAACAACTAAAGGGCAGTATCCCTGATGAACATGGATGCAAAATTCTCAACAAAATACTAGCAAATCAAATCCAACAGTACATTATAAAAGAATCATACACCATGATCAAGTAAGCATTATTCCTGGACTACAAGAATGGTTCAGTATTCATAAATGAATCAAGTGATACATCACATTAGTAAAAGAATGGATAATAACTTTATGATCCTCTCAGTAGAGGATCATATAGGATCCAGAAAAAGCATTGGACATATAGGATGCAGATCATATCTGCATATGGAGGATATTATAGGATCCAGAAAAAGCAATGGACATATAGGATGCAGAAAAAGCATTGGACAAAGTACGACATCCATTCATGATACAAACTCTCAACACAGTAGGGATAGAGGGAACATACTTCAAGATTTTAAAGGCCATATACAAAGAACACACAGTTAATATCATCCTCAATGGGCAAAATCTGAGAGCTCTTTCTCTAGAGTCAGGAATAAGACAGGGATGTGCATTCTCACCACAATTGTTTAACGTAGTAATATAAGACCCAGCCTCAGCACTCAGACAACAAAAAGAAATTAAAAGCATCCAAATCAGCAATAAAGAACTCAAACTTTTACTATTTACAGATGACATGGTACTCTGTGTAGAAAACCCAAAAGACTCCACCAAAATCTTGCTAGAACTGATACACAAATTCAGTAAATTGGTAGGATACAAAATCAATGTACAGAAACCTGTTGCATTTTTATACACCAATAATGAAGCAGCAGAAAAAAAAATCAAGTAAGTGATCCCATTTACAACCGGGCCAAAACCCATAAGATAACTAGGAATAAACATAACCAAAATGGTAAAAGGTCTGTAATCTGAAAAATCACTGTTGAAAGAAACTAAAGATGATACAAAGAAATGGAAAATCATTCCATGCTCATGGATTGGATGAATAAATATTGTTAAAATGTCTAAAGTTCCCAGTCTACAGATTTAATGCAATCCTTATCAAAGTACCACCATTTTTTCACAGAGATAGAACAAACAATTCTAAAATTTGTATGGAACCACAAAAGGCACTGAATAGACCAGGGAATCTTCAAAAGGAAAACCAAAGCTGGAGGAATCACAATTAAACACTTCAAACTACACTACAAAGCTGTAATCATCCAGAAAGCATGGTATTGGCACAAAAACAGACACATATATCAATGCAACAGAACAGGAAATCCAGAAATGAGCCCACAAGTCTATGGTTAACTAATCTTCGACAAAGCAGGAAAGAATACCCAATGGAAAAAAGATAGTTTCTTCAACAAATGACGTTGGGAAAACTAGATAGTAACATGTAAAAGAATGAACCTGGACAACTTTCTTACACCACAAATCCAAAATGGATGAAAGACCTAAATGTGAGATAGGAAACTATTAAAATCCTAAGAGGAAAACACAGGCAGTAACCTTTTTGACATCAGCCATAGCAACTCCTTACTAGATATGTCTCTTCAGGCAAGGGAAACAAAAGCAAAACTAAACTATTGGGACTTCATTAAGATTAAAACTTCTGCAAATGACAAGATTTCATTCTTTTTGATCACCACCAAGTAGTATTCCACTGTATGTATGTATGTATGTGTGTGCATATGTATGTGTGTGTGTGTGTGTGTGTGTGTGTGTGTGTGTATATATATATATATATATATATATTCTTTATCCACTCATCAGTTGTGTAACTAAAGTGTATTATGCTAAGAGAAATAAGTGAGCCAGAGAAAAACAAATACAAAATTTCACTCATGTGGAATTTAAGAAACACTACAGATGAACATAGCAGAAGGGAAAGAAAAATAAGATTAAAAACAGAGAAGGAGGCAAACCATAAGAGACCCTTAAATACAGAGAGTAAACTGAAGGTTACTGGAGGGGAGGTGGGGGGGATGGACTAAATGGGTGATGGGCATTAAGGAGGGCACGTGTTGGGATGAGCACTGGATGTTATATGTAAGTGATGAATCACTGAGTTCTAGTCTCTTAATCAATACTACATTGCATGTTAACTAACTTGAATTTAAATAAATAATAAATAAATAAATAAATAAATAAATATATAAATAAAATATTGTCAAATTTAAAAAAAGACAAAAACTTTCTGCACAGCAAATGAAACAGTCAACAAAACTAAAAGTTAACATTTGGCATGGGAGAATATATCTGCAAATGATATATATGTAAAGGGTTAATAACCAAAATATAAAGACTTATAAAAAATAAACTAGAATTTAAAACAGCAATCATAAGGACATTAGCTGAGCTTAAAAACCAAGACAGAGAAGACACTAGAGGATCTCTTACTGCAGAGATAAATGAGTTAAAATCTAGTCAGGCCAAAGTTAAAAATGTGATAACTCAGATGCAATCCCAAATGGAAGACACAAAAATGAGGATGGATGAAGCAGAGGAGCAAATTAGGGATATGGAAGACAAAATTGCAGAAAAAAATAAAGCTGAAAAGAAGAGGGAAAGAAAAGTCATGGACCATGAAGCACACTTAGGTAACTCAGTGACTTATTAAAACACATTACAACTGATACGAATATATCACAGGAGCCCCAGAAGATTAAGAGAGAGAAAGGAGGCAGAAGGTTTATTTGAACAAATTATAGCTGAAAACTTCCCTAATCTGGGGTAGGACACAGACATCAAATCCAAGAGCCACAGAGAACTTCCATTAAATTCAACAAAAGCCAATCATCGCCAAGGCATACTATAGGCCTTGTCTATAGTCACAAAATACACAGACAAGGAAAGAATCCTAAAAGCAGCAAGGGAAAAAAAAAAGTCCTTAACCTACATGGGAAGACAGATCAAGTTGGCAGCAGATCTGTCTACCCAAACATGGCTGGCCAGAACGGGGTGGCAGGAAATATTCAAAGTGCTAGATGGGAAAATACACAGCCACAAATTCTTTATTCAGCAAGGCTGTCATTCAGAGGAGAAGAGATAGAGATTACCAGACAAACAAAAAATTAGGAGTTGCTGAACAATAAATCAGCCCTGCAAGAAATTTTAAGGGGGACTTTTTGAGTGGAGAAAAAAAAAGACCAAAGCAAGAAAGATTAGAAAGGACCAGAGAATATCATGACAAACAGAAACTCTACAGGTAACACAATGACACTGAATTTATATCTTTCAGTTATCACTCTGAATGCAAATGGACTAAATGCTCCAATCAAAAGACATAAGGTGTCATAATGGATAAAAATCTGAGACCCATCTATATGATGCCTACAAGAGACTCATTTTAGACCTAAAGAGAGCTAGAGATTAAAAGTCAAGGGATGGAGAAGACTCTATCATGCTAATATATGTCAAAAGAAAGCCAGAATAGCCATTCTCACATCAGACAAACTAGATTTTAAAGCAAATATTGTAACAAGAGATGAGGAAGTGCATTATATCATAATTAAGGGGTCTGTCTGGAAAGAAGATCTAACAATTGTAAATATATATGCTCTCAATTTGAAAGCAGCCAAATATATAAATTAATTCATAACAAACATAAAGAAACTCATTCATAATAATACAATAATAGTAGAGGACTTTAACACCCCACTTACATCAATGGGCAGGTAATCTAAGCAGAAAATAAACAAGAGCCTAATGGCTTTGAATGACACACTGGACTAGATAGACTTAATAGACATATGCAGAATATTTCATCTCAAAGCAGCAGAATACACATTCTTCTTGAATGCACATGGAACATTCTCCAGAATAGATTACATACTGAGTCACAGATCAGGCCTCAACAGGTGCAAAAAAAAAAAAAAAATGAGATTGTGCCATGCATATTTTTAGACCACAATGCTATGAAACTTGAAGTTGACCACAAGAAAAATTTTAGAAAGCTGTCAAATACATGGAGTTTAAAGAACATTCTACTAAAGAATGAATGGGTTAACCATGGAAATTAAAGAAGAAATTAAAAAATACATGGAAGCAAATGAAATTGAAAACACGACAGTCCAAAACCTTTGGGATGTAGCAAAGGCGGTCTTAAGAAGGAAGTATATTGCAATCCATCCCTATATCAAGAACCAAGAAAAGTCCCAAATTTACAACTTAAACTTACACCTAAGATGCTAGAAAAGGAATAGCAAATAAAGCCTATAGTCAGCAGAAGAAGGGAAATAATAAAGATTAGAGGAGAAATAAACAATACAGAAACAACAACAAAACAGAGCAGAACAGATCAACAAAATGAAGAGGAGGTTCTTTGAAAGAAATAATAAAATTGATAAAACCCTGGTCAGACTTATCAAAACAGTAAAGAGAAAGGACACAAATAGATAAAATTATGAATGAAAGAGGAAAGATCACATCCAACACCACAGAAACACAATTATAAGAGAATACTAAGAAAAATTATCTTCCAAAAAACTGGGCAATATGGAAAAAGTAGACAAATTCCTAGGAATGTACAGACTACCGAAACTGAAACAGAAAGAACTATAAAATATGAACAGACTCATAACCAGCAAAGAAATTGAATCAGTAATCAAAAATCTCCCAGTGAATAAGAGTCCTGGGCCAGATGGCTTCCCAGGGGGAATTCTACCAGACATTTAAAGGAGAGTTAATACACATTCTTAAACTGTTCCAAAAAAATATAAATGGAAGGGAAACATCCAAACTCATTCAATGAAGCCACTATTACCTTGATTCCAAACCCAAAGATTCCACTAAAAAGGTGGACTACAGGCCAATATACTTGATGAATATGGATGCAAAAATTTTCAATAAAATACTAGCAAATCAAATTCAACGGTGCATTAAAAGAATTATTCACCATGATCAAGTGGGATTTATTCCTGGTTGCAGAGTAGGTTCAATACTTGCAAATCAATCAATCAATCAATCAATCAAATCATTATTGCAAATAAATTAATGTGATGCATCACATTAATTAAAAAAAGGGTAAGAACCAAATGATCCTGTCAACAGACACAGAAAAACCATTTGACAAAATACAGCATCCATTTTTGATGACAAAACACCAAATAATTTACGGACAGATGGAACATACCTCAACATCATAAAGGCCATGTACAAAAGACACACAGCTAATATCATCCTCAATGGGGAAAAGCTGAGCATTTCTCCCATGGTCAGGAAGAAGACAAGGATGCCCACTCTCACCATTACTACTTAACGTAATACTAGAATCCCTAGCCTCCATAGTCAGACAACAAAAAGAAATAAAAGGCATCCAAATCAGCAAGGACGAAGTCAAACTTTCACTATTTGCAGACAGTATGATACTCTATGTAGAAAACACAAAAGACTACTAAAAATTGCTACAACTAATACATTGATTTAGCAAAGTTGCAGGATATAAAATCAATGTACAGAAATCTGTTGCATTTCTATACACCAATAACTAAATGGCAGAAAAAGAAATCAAGGAATAATTCCCATTTGCAATTGCACCAAAACAAAAAAGATATCTAGGAACAAAACTAACTAAAGAGGTAAAAGATCTGTACTCTGAAAGCTATAGAATACTTATGAAAGAAATTAAAAAGGACACAAAGAAATAGAGAAGCATTCCATGCTCATAGATTGGAAGAACAAATGGTTTTAAAATGTCTCTATTACCCAAAGGAATCTACATATTTATTGGAATCTTTATCAAAATACCACCAGCATTTTTTGCAGAGCTAGAACAGTCAATCCTAACATTTATTTGGAACCAAAAAAAGACCCCAAATAAGCAAAGTAACCCTGAGAAAGAAAAACAAGACTTGAGGTATCACGGTTCCATATTTCAAGCTAAATTACAAAACCGTGATCATAAACACAGTATGGTCTTGGCACAAAAACAGACACAGAGATCAATGGAACAGAATATAAAACCCAGAAATGAACCACCAACTCTATGCTCAACTCATCTTTGACAAAGTTGGAAAGAATATACAATGTGAAAAAGCAGTCTCTTCAACAATTTGTGCTTGGAAAACTGGATGGCAACATGCAGAAAAATTAAAGTGAACCCCTTTCTTACATCATACACAAAAGTAAATTCAAAATGGAGGAAAGGCCTAAATGTGAGACAGGAAACCATCAACATCACATAGGAGAATACAGACAGCAACCTCTTTGACCTCAGCTGAAGCAACCTATTACTACACCCATTGCTGAAGGCAAGGGAAACAAAAGCAAACATGAACTATTGGGACCTCATCAAGACAAAAAGCTTCTGCACAGTGAAGGAAACAACCAACAAAACTAAAAGGTAGCCTATGGAATGGGAGAAGATATTTGCAAAGGACATATCTGACAAAAGGTTAGTATCCAAAATCTATAAATGAGTTATTAAACTCAACACCCAAAAAACAAATAGCCCATTTAAGAAACGGGAAGAAGACATGAATACACAATTTTTCAAAGAAGACATCCAGATGGCTAACAGACACATGAACAGATGCTCAAAAGCACTCATCACCAGGGAATTACAAATCAAAATCATGATTAGATACCACCTCACACCTGTAAGAATGACTAAAATTAGCAACACGAGAAATAACAGGTGTTGACATGGATGTAGAGAAAGAGGAACACTCTTGCACTGTTTGTGGGAATGCAAACTGGTGCAGTCACTCTGGAGAATAGTATGGAGATTTCTCAAAAACTAAAATTAGAGGTACCCTACAATCCAACAATTGAACTATTAGGTATTTACTCAATGGATACAAAAATACAGATTTGAAGGGATACACACACCCTAATGTTTATAGCACTAGCATCAACAATAGTCAAACTATGGAGAGAGCCCAAATATCCAATTACTGATGAATGTATAAAGAAGATATGGCATACATATACAATGGAGTATTAGTCAGCCTTCAAAAAGAATGAAATCTTGACATTTTCATGAACACGGATGGAGCTAGAAGGTATTATGCTAAGCCACATAAGTCAAACAATGAAAGACAAATACCATATGATTTCATTCATGTGTGGAATTTAAGAAACAAAACAGAGGAATATATGGGATGGGGGAAAATGAGCAGAGGGAGACAAACCACAAGCAACTCTTAATAATAGAGAATAAAATGAATTGATGGAAGGAAGTGGATGAGATTTGGGCTAGATGGCTAATAGGTATTGAGGAGGGCACTTGTGATGAACACTGGGTGTTGTATTGTTGTATGTAAGTGAAGAACCACTGAATTCTACTCCTGAAACCAATATTGTACTGTATGTTGGCTATCTACAATTTAAATTACATATATATAAGCTGACACATTATAAATCATAATTACTGTTGAATAAAATGTGTCAGAATAATGAGTAAATTTTGTATAAATGCACAGTTACATAAGTAATCTTAAACATCTGATATGGTGCCAGTTTATCTAATCAGTAAATCCATATAAGCTTAGGAAGAACACACTCAAGTAAAATAAAATTGCATTCTTGTGTTATATTTAAACTTGATAAGTCAGGTCACATAGCTATTTTTATTAAAACAACATTATCAGTATTTTTGACAGGGATTTACATAAATCACATTAACCAGCAAACTTAAAAGACCATCAACTTAATGTATACTGCCATATGCAGAAGAGGTTATATACAAACCTAATGATAACTGTATTCTAAAAGCTACTAGTAAACTTGCAAAGGAAAAGAGAATGAAATCCAAATGTATCACTAATGAAAATCAGCAAACCATGAAAGAACAGAGAAGAGAACAGAAAAAATCTTCAGAAACAACCACATTAAAAATAAAACTGAAATGAAATTAAATAGTTACTTTCAGAAGCACCTTGTTGACTCAATTGGTTAAGCATCAGACTCTTGATTTCATCTCAGGTCATGATGTCACTGTTCATCAGTTCGGCCCCATGTTGGGCTCTGTGCTGACAGCGCAGAGCCTACTTGGGATTCTCTCTCTCCTCTCCCTCTGTCCTTCCCCCACTCTCTTGAGCACTCTCTCTCAAAATAAATAAATAAGCTTTAAAAAATTAACTATTTCAAATGTAAATAAACTAAATCCTTCAATCAAAGGACATAGGGTGGGGCACCTGGGTGGCTCAATTGGTTAAGAGTCCAGCTCTTGGTTTCGGCTCAGATCACGATCTCACAGTTCGTGGATTCAACCCCACATCTGCCTTGCGTTGGCAGTATGGAGCATGCTTGGAATTCTCTCTCTCTCCCTCTCTCTCTCTGCCCCTCCCCTGCTCGCTCTCTCTCTGTCTCTCTCTCTCTCTCTCAAAATAAATAAATAAACTTAAAAAATAACAAAACAACACTTTTTTAAAAAAGGACATAAGGTGACAGAATGGATAAAAACACAAGACCCATCTATATGCTGCCTACAAAAGATTCATTTCTGACCTAAAGACACCTGCAGATTGAAAGTGAGGGGAGGAGTTACATCTTTCATGCAAATGGATATCAAAAAAAAAAGAGCCAAAGTAGCAATACTGATATCAGACAGAGTAGACTTTATTTTTTTGTAAGTTTATATCTAAATTCCAGTTAGTTAACATACAGTGTAATATTAGTTTCAGGTATATAATATAGTGATTAAACACTTCCATACAACACTGTGATCATCACAACAAGTGTACTCCTTAATCCCCATCACTTATTTAACCCATCCCCCCACCCACTTCCCTTTGGTAACCATCAGTTTGTTCTCTAAAGTTAAGAGTCTATTTCTTGGTTTCCCTCTCTCTTTTTTTGGTCCCCTTGCTCATTTGTTTTGTTTCTTAAACACATATGAGTGAAATTGTATGGTATTTGTCTTTCTCTGACTGACTTATTTTGCTTAGCATAATACTCTCTAGTTCCATCCATGTCCTTGGAAGTGGCAAGTTATATATACATATAAACTATAAAATTATTAATTATATTATTATATAACTAATTATATAAGAATATAATTCTATATATTATATATAACTAATATATAGAATAATTATAATAACTAATATATAAATATATATAATCACATATTCTTTGGTCTTCATTTGGGCTCTTTCCATAATTTGGCCTATTGTACATAATGCTATAAGCTTTGGAGTGCATGTATACCTTTGAATTAGTATGTTTGTATTCTTTGGGTAAATTCCATGTAGTGAAGTTACTAGACTGTAGGGTAGTTCTATCTTTAACTTTTTGAGGAACCTCCATATTATTTACCACAGTGCTGTAACATTTTGCATTCCCACCACATTGCAAGAGGGTTCCCCATTCTCCACATCTTCCCCAACATCTGTTGTTACTTATGTTGTTGATTTTAGTCATTCTGACAGGTATGAAGTGATATCTCGTTATAGTTTGGGTTTACTTTTTCCTGATGATAAGGGGTGTTGAGCATCTTGTGTCTGTTTGCCATCTGTATATCTTCTTTGTAGAAATGTCTCTTCATGTCTTTTGCCTATTATTAATTGGGTTATTTGTTTTGGGGTGTTTAGTTTTTTAAGCTCTTTACATATTTTGGATACTAGTCCTTTATTGGATATGTCATTTGCAAATACCTTTTCACATTCTGTAGGACTGTTTCCAGGCTTTAGGCCTTGCTGCTTACAAGAACTCACACAATTCAGCCCCCCTCATTTTCCTAGCCAATGACTATGGGAAAACATTCTCCTTGTGTATTGCCATGTGTGTTCCTCATTCTCTCACCCTTCTTTGTGAACATGGTTCTCTCTCCTTTGCAGCACCCATGATAGGTTTCTCAACTAAACCATGTCTCCGCACTTCCTACTTTCTTCAATGTGGCCTCTTCTCTCACTCTAGTTGTGAAGCTTGTTCTGTCGTTGTTCAGGTAGATTTATGGGGCATTTAGGATGATTTGATAGTTATATAATTGTGTTTGTGGGAGCAGGTGAGCCTATGGTTCTTCTATTCCACCACTATCTTCTTGGTCAAACAAAGTACACCTTAAAACAAACACTGTAACAAAAGACAAAAATGGACACTATATAATAATAATCGGGACAATCCACCAAGAATATATAACATAAATATTCACCCTACATAGGAGCATTGAATACATAAAACAATTAATAACAAACATAAAGGATATAATCCATAATTATATAATAACAGGACTTTAACATCGCTTACATCAATGGACAGATCATTTAAACAGAAAATCAACAAGGCAAAATGGCTTTGAATGACACTGGACCAGATGGATCTAGTAGACATATTCAGAACAGTCCATCTTAAAGCAACAGAATGCACACTCTTTTCAAGTGCACATGGAACATTCTCCAGAATAAGATCATATAGTAGCCCACAAAACAAGCTTCAACAAATTCAAGAAAATCAAAATCATACCATGCTTTTCTCTGACTATAATTCTATGAAACTAGAAGTGAACCGCAAGATAAAAATCTGGAAAGACAAGTACATGGAGGTTAAAGAACATCCTCCTAAACAGTGAATGGGTCAACCATGAAATCAAAGTAGAAATTTAAAAAATACATAGAAGCAAATAAAAATGAAAACAAAATGTTCCAAAATCTTTGAGATGCAGGAAAAAATGTCCTAAGAGGGAAATATATAGCAAAACATGCCTACATCAAAAGCAATAAAATGTCAAATAAACAATCTAACCTTACACCTAAAGGAGCTGGAAAAAGAACAATTAACAAAACCTAAAGCAAGCAGAGGGAAGTAAATAATAAATATCAGAGCATATTTCTGCTCTAATGATATAGCATTGTATATAGACAATAGAAAAGATCAATGATACCAGTAGCTCTTTCTTTGAAAAACTAAAAAAAGAAAAATGATAAAACCCTAGCCAGACTTAGCAAAAAGAAAAAAGACCCAAATAAATAAAATCACAAACGAGAGAGGATAAATAATAACTGACACCACAGAAATAAAATAATTATAAGATAATATTATGACAAAATACACGCCAACAAATTAGACAACCTGGAAGAAATGGATAAATTCCTAGAAATATATAAACCATCAAAACTGAAACATGAAAAAATAGAAAACTTGAACAGACTGATAGCCAGGAAATAACTTGAATCAATAGTCAAAAAAGCTCCCAAGAAACAAAAAACCAGGGCAAGATGGATCAGAGGTGAATTCTACTAACATTTAAGAAAGAGTTAATACCCTTTCATGTCAAACTATTCCAAAAAATTGAAAAGGAAGAAAAATTTACAAATTCATTCTATGAGGCCAGCATTACCCTGATACCAAAACCAGATAAACACACCACTAAAAAAGAGAACTATAGGTTCTCTCTGCATCCCTTAAGAACATAGATGCAAACATTCTCAATAACATACTAGCAAACCTAAGCCAACAACACATTAAAAAAAAAATCATTCATCACGATCAAGTAGGATTTATTCCTGGCCTAGAAGCATGGTTCAGTATCTTCAAATCAATCAACATTATACATCACATTAATAAAGGAAAGGATAAGAACCATATGATCTTTTCAATAGATGCAGAAAACCTATTTGACAAAGTACAACATCCATTCATGTTAAAAACCCTCAGCAGAGTAGGGTTAGAAGGAACAGATCTCACCATGATAAAAGCCATATATGGAAAACCCACAGCTAATATCATTCTCAATGGGGAAAAACTGACAGTCTGTCCCCTACAGTAAGGAACAAGACAGGGATGTCTACTCTCACCACTTTTATTTAACATAATACAGTAAGTCCTAGCCTCAGCAATCAGGCAACAAAAAGAAATAAAAGGCAAAGTTGGTAAGGAATAAGTCAAATTTTCAGTATTTGCAAATGACATGACACTCTAAATGGAACACATGAAAGACACCATCAAAAACGTGCTAGAACTGATAAACTGAATTCAGTAAACTTGCTGGGTACAAAATCAACATACAGAAATCTGTTTCATTTCTATACACCACTAATGAAGCATCAGAAAGAGAAATTAAGGAATCAATCCCATTTACAATTGCACAAAAGTAATAAGACACTTAGGAATAACCTAACCAAAGACATGAAAATCCTGTACTTTGAAAATTGTAAAACACTAATGAAAGAAATTGAAGATGAAACACAGGAATGGAAAGACATCCCATGCTCATGGATTGGAAGAACAAATATTGTTAAAATGTCTATACTACCCAAAGCAATCTAAACTTTTAATGCAATTCCTATCAAAATACCAACAGCATTTTTCAGAGACATAGAACAAATAATTTTAAATTTTTATGGAATTACAAAAGACCCTGAGTAGCCAAAGCAACCTTTAAAAAGAAAAGTAAAGCTACAGGCATCACAATTCTGGACTTCAAGTTATATTACAAAGCTTCATGATCAAAACAATATGGTACTGGCACAAAAACAGACACATAGATCAAAGAAAAAGAGCAGAAAATCCAGAAATAAACCCATAACTATATGGTCAATTAATCTTCAAGAAATCAGATAAGAATATCCAATTAGAAAAAGTCTCTTCAACAAATGTTGGGAAAATGACAGCAACATACAAAAGAATGAAATTGGACCACTTTCTTACACAATACACACAAAAAAAAATAAATTGAAAATGGATTAAAACCTAAAATGTGAAACCTTAAATCATAAAAATTCTAGAAGAGAATCCAGGCAATAACTTGTTTTATATAGGCCATAGCAACTTCTTTGTATGTCTCCTGAGGCAAGGGAAGCAAAAGTAAATATAAACTACTGGGACTTTGTCAAGATAACAACCTTCTGTAAAGGGAAGGCAACAATCACCTAAACTAAAATGCAACCTATGGCATGGGAGAAGATATTTGCAAATGACATATCTGATAAAAAGTTAGTATTCAATATATAATTTTCAAAGAAAACTCCATAAAACTGAACTCCCTAAAAACTAACAATACACTTCAAAGAATATTTGAAGTAGAAATAGTTAAAAGCACCAACTACCAAAATTATCTGTCATATGAAATAATCAATGGAATCTAATTTGAGCACATTTGGACATTTCAGAGGCAGGGCCTAAATTTGGAAACCTTTTCACTTTTACTATCTTCATGAAACTTCTGAAAGCCAGATGGTATTAGACAGATGACCAATGTTGCAATAACATCTATTTGAAATTTTCATATTACTAACTTATATTGTAAAATACTGGGCATATTCTAAAATTGCCATTGTGCTTTTATCCAGATACTGTCAATCAAAGACACTTAGGAAAAGCCAAAACACTTGGCTATGGAACAAAATTAACCTCTTTTTCTGTTGTTGTTTCAATTTTATTTTCTCATTCCCATTTTGGGATGAATCTTCAATGATTTTTGTAAATCCAGGTACCATTTTATCTTTGAAGTATTTTTGCCCCAAAAGAGATCTAAGGTCTTGAAGGACAATCAGAATCACTATGCAAAAAAAAAAAATCCTATGCAATGAGTTTTTACAATATTCAGTAGACCTAAGCAGTGAAAAGGACTATCAATGCCTATTATCAAATTTGAATTTAATAAAAGTCAACCAAATTTTTAGGGTCTCATCTAAACACTCAGCGTTGTAGATAGTCTTCTAAATTGACTATATGCTCTAAAATATGCTAGATTAATCAGCAAAATTGTTAAGTACAAAATCTGATTTAGTAACAAATGAATTTCTTTTTTTTTCCCTGATGAATTTCCTGCATTCCTTCCCATAAACTCTGTTATCCAGGAAAATAGTAGAGCTAGCCTAGATTTCTGCACTTTCAACAGAGCCAAATTTCTCGTTATAATTATAATCACTTATTTTAACAATGTTCCCAAGTCCTATTGCTTTCTAAGTACATAAACAACAGTAACATACCCAAGTAGGAAAGTCCTTAAATAACAAATAGAGAAAAACAAGTTTTACCTAATCAAGAACACTTTGAGAAGTGAGACAATAAAATATATGACTTATCTCTTTTATCTCTTAGTATATCATGGCATCTGATACACTTCTTATTGATACTTTTGATAATTAACAATAAAGTAATAATTGGCTCTAAGAAGCACAGAAACATAAGGTAGTATTATGAGGAAAAATGTTGAATTTCTTAGAAACACCAAGTGCTAAGTTTGGCATTAACTAGAATGCCAACATTCATTGAGAGGGAAAAAAATACTCATTCCATCCAGCAGCACATATTCTAAAATTGGAACTAGCCTAGAATAAACTGCTGCTCTATTCACTGAGTCATTGCCTGTGGAATTTCCATTTCAGCTCACTATTTAGGTTGATTTCCTCATAAACAGACCAGCTACTTTCTTCCACATCCAGCATAATGGAATCTCAGACTTACTGCAGCATAAATGGGAAAGGGAAATAGGTCCTGATAAATATTAATAAATTTTTAATTTTATCCCAAAGAAATAATTACTTCCTAATTAAAGCCTGTGGATTTTTTGTTTCAGAATATTGTTTTCTTTTGTGTCTAATATGAGGAAATTTTATTTAGCTTAATACTATTTACATGCTAGTTTTCTCATTTGAAAATAATACGTCTTATATAGTTTCAAAATATCACTTTCAGATATATATGTATGCATGAATGTATGTGTGTATGTGTGTGTGAGTGTGTGTTTATGTGTGTGTGAACACTTCCCACGTCCAGGATTCTAATCTAGAATAACTAAAAATAAAGCAAAATTAAAAATTTATTTCCCAAAGGATTTTTATTTAAGCTACCATTCAAAATTCTGTGTAAATTTTAATTTAGGATAGTTTACTCTAATTGCTGCATCCCAGATTAAATTTTAGATTCTTAGAATTTCTTGAAATAGCTTTTGATAATCGGTGCTTTGAGTTTTTCCTCATCACTACAACCCATACTCTGGGAATGACAACTGCTATTCTATTTAAATCCGTATTATTCCAAAATGTAACCATTTAGAGATTGATTATTTTTTAATTTTTTTGTCTATAACATAATGTGTGTGAGCACAACGACAGAATATGTCAAATATGTGCTCAAAAATACTTGTTTGAATGAATTAAGTATACTTTTGTGTTATAATTCATGGTGTTTCACACAAAATAAGCACTCAATAATTGTCAGATGCTTAATAAGCTGATAACAAATAGAGATATTACTAAGAGATTCACACCTTATCAGTGTTCTTAAGAATCATCGACTACTCTCTGTAGTAAGGACTATTTCAACTAATTTTTTTTCTTTTTAAAAGTTTTTAATGTTTATTTAGAGAGCATGAGCAGCAGAGAGGTAGGAAGAGAGGGAGACACAGAAACCATAGCAGGCTCCAGGCTCTGTGCTGACAGCACAGAGTATTTGAGGCTTGAACCCATGAATCGGGAGATCATGACCTGAGCCTAAATTGGCCGGTTAACAAACTAACCCAGGCGCCCCTCAACTAATTTTTTTTAAAGAGAGAGTGTACACATGCATGCGAGCAGGGGAGGAGCAGAGAGAGGGGAAAAGAGAGAATCCCAAGTAGGCTACGTGCCATCAGCGCAGAGTCCAATACAGGCTTGTTCCCAAGAGCTGTGAGATCACAACCTGAGCCAAAATCAATAGTCAGATATTTAACCAACTGAGCCACACAGATGCCCCACAATTATTTTTTAAATGTCTTATTTTTTCTCTCCTTTTCTTATTTACCTTTATTAATATTTATGTTGAAAACAATAAACATGGATCAAAGAAATACAACAAAATGTGATCAATGTGTCTGGTGGTAGGAGACTTGTGGAGGCTTACTTTTAATCATAGAAATAAAATATTTTAAAAAGTGATATTATGTAAAAATAAAAAAAAGAGTCATTGTCTGTTTAGTTTAAAATATTGGATTATTTTTCGTGGGCCAAGTGACAGAAATGTGTCTTCCAGGTCCATAAATATCAATAGAAAACTAGAATGAAATGAAGTGTTCTGTTGAAAATGTATGATAGAAAATTCACCATCAAAAAATGTAATCACTGAATAGTTATTTGTGCTATTTATTTACTCTCACTTTTTCCTTGGACCCCATTCCTTCTGAGTTATCACCATTAGTGGTAAGGGTAACAATAAAAAGGACAACCTATGTTAGGGTATATGGATAACAGAGAATATGATTTTTGTGACTGAATTCTCACACCATATCAGTCAATGGCACAGGGAATTGAGTAAGGAGCCCCAAAGATCACATGGAAGTGATCTAACAAGGTTTCTATTGAGGAGTTATCAAAATCGATGACTAAACAGCATCTCCTAAATTATGGAGAAATTATTTATTATATTACTAAATACCACATAAAATATTTGTTAAATATCCAAAGTAGTGAAGACAGAATGCTCATTTTGATGCAGAGTTGAAGAGGCTCATTTTGATGCAAAGTTGAAGAGGACTGTAAATACTCAAAGGCAAACAAAAATATAAACATTAAATGTGAATCTGAGAATATTTGAAGGAGCCAAGGAAAATGAAATGGCCCCCACTGCCTAATACTGTGCATAATCCACAATATGTACAGTTTACAGTATAGTAAGTAACTATGATCTATCACTTCTTCATGAATTAAACATGCCCTAATTGTCTTTTCATATGTACTCCTGAAAGATTTCAACCCTTCTCGTTCATGACTAATAAAATGTAATTTGTAGAGCCTCCAAGAAATCCTTAGAGTCATTTCTGCTCTTGCTTTCTTTTTCTGATTGATGTCTCATTTATTCAGTGAGTCACCAAGTTATATCTGTTACCTCAACTTGGAAATATCTCCAATATCTCTCACTTCCTGCCATGATTCCACTTCCAAGTCCTTATCACAGCACCCTGAAATTATTTTACAATAAACTCTTACATGATCTTATATCCCCCCATCAAATCCACATTGCATATTTCTACTATATTAAACTTTCTATATGTTTATCATTTGACTTCCCTTCTTAAATATCTTCACTGGCTCTAAACCATGTCCAGAATAAAGTCCTATCTGCTATGACTGATTTCACAGCTCTTAGAGTTAGGCTCCATACTGGTAGTCTAACCCTACTACCCAGAACTTACCAAACATGAGCCCTGCATGTCAACTAGATGGTCTTTCCCAGTGTTGTATAGCCTATTTCATTTCACATTCTTTCCTGGGTTTTTCTCCCTGGCTAGAATTCATCTGCTCTCTTCTCAACATAACTAAATCTAACCATCCATTAAAGCATAGCTACTGCCCCTTCTTTTCCTCCAAGCCATTAATTTGGTTTCTGAAAGGATGCTTCCTGGTATTGTTTAGTTGTGACATGTTTATTATGTGAGTTCTCACGCCCTCTCCAAAATTAAGATGTGGCTTACATTTTACTCCTCTTATCAATATTCCTAGTACTCTACCTTGTATGTTGTATGTAGTCCGTAAGTTAACTTGAAATATACAATGAGATCCCCAGTTTAAAAACTGTTACCAAAGGCCCTGTCAATAGAGATTTGACAAATATAAAAATTCATTTGTAGCATGTGCTTTGCTTTTTAGATGTAGTTGTGTTCTGACACAGAGCTTAATCTGTTCTATAAGTCCCCCACACATTTAATTTTTTTTAATTGCTAAGAAAATCCTTTGTTCAAAAGCTATATATACACACAAATTTCAGCTCAGCCTTATATTTTAATTATCACTTATTTTGAGTGAGCATCAAGTGGATCTGTTTGGTATCAATAATTACTAAGGGATTATGAGTATTCCCAAAAAGGGAGTTAATCAATGTTTTATCTGGAATCAAGGAATAGTCACAAATACCATTATACCAAATTCTTCTCTTAACTTTTCCTGGATGGGAATATGAAGACTTAATCCAAAAAGAAAAGTGATCCTCATATTCTGTGGAGTTTCACTTCTACTAAAGACTTTCAATTATGTAATACCATAATGAAATAATAGTAAAAATGTCAAGATTAACATATTTTAACTCATGATGAACACGTTCAACAGAGTCCCCTAGATGTAAACTTTTCTGAAAAGCATTTTGTTACTATTTTTTCAATTGGAGAGTCCCCTAAATGTAAACCTTTCTGAAAAGCATTTTGTTACTGTTTTTTCAATTGGCAAAATTTTCATAAACCAAGTACTGAAGAGTCAAGTAAAGCAAATGAGAGAACATTGAATTATGTCCCATTATTTTTTTTAAATGGCATCTTTATGCCAACACTAACAGAAATAGCCATTGTGTTGGTAGTCGTACTTCTAACTGTAATGTCATGCCGTTTTCACCATGATGCTGGGAAAATGATATTGAAAGAGTAATCTTTTGAACAAATAGATTGAAGGAAACTGTGTGACCCTACAAACAATTATAAGATTATTTATCTTCAAGAAACGTAAAATTTGTCCTTTAAAAATTCCACAGAATAGTTTTTAATAAAGGGACAGAGTATTGAGGGATTAAAGAAACGAAGTGAAATAATTTTAAAACATTCTTTTGTTTACATATCTTAACAGATGCCTACACCTTGCATGTTTACATCAGGCCTCTACATTCCTATCTGTAGGAAAAGAAGAAAAATCTGTTTAAGAGGACTTAACTAATGACAATGCATTGCCAAAATGGGCTTAAAATCCTTCCAAAGTGCTGAGGGAGAACTGTTAAATGGTTAGAAACAATCATACTCTGACCACTTCTTTGAATTACAAATTTATGTATATACTTTTTGCTTTTTCACTGAATGGGCACAACCAATTTAAAAACCAGAAAGATAATACAGTTGCATTTCAAAGTGGCAAATTATAAAGTGCACTGCCAAAGTGCTATACTTGTCATCCACAAACATCTACATGCAAGTAGTACTGGGTTAGAATGTTTCAGGGCAACTAATACTGTTTGCTAGCAGAACAACATGGTGAAAAAACACAGAAAAGTAAAATAACATGTCTCACAAAAACCTTACATAAAAATATCTTCTTATCATTTGATTTATATAGAAACACACTATAATTTCTTAGTAGACATTCAGACCTGCAGTAAATATTGTGACTGAAAAATGGGCCATGAGGGGAATGGCTGAGATATGGTGACCATGAAAATGACCCATCTAATTAAAATTTTAAAAGAAGAGATCATGACAAGGAACTACATGCACTTGTTAGAGAAGAGGTTGGAGAGAGAGTAGAGCTGGCAGAAAGGAACAGACATCAATTAAGGTAGAACAGAAAAAGTAGTTATAAACAAATGAAACTGAGAAGAATAACATGGGAGTTGATATATATATATATATATATATATATATATATATATATATATGATTTACTTTTAACGTGAGTTAGGTAAATTTTAATATGAATTATAGTTAAAACTTTGTCCCAACTATCTCACAATATTGTGAGGCTCAAATATAAGTTGTGAAAGTGCTGCATAAACTTTAAAATGCTATACTCATGTAAGACTGATTATATTTACTCAAAATGCAAATGAACCTCTCATTCCAACTCAGGAAGAAGGCAAGCAAACTGCTCTCTGGGACACAGAGGGAGAAAATGTCACTCTGATCTGTTCCCAGATTTTCTTGGAATCACAGGCTCTATATATTCACTCCATGGGCTGGCTTTGAATGCAGAGCAAAGATACTGTAATTCAGACAAACGGACCTGGAGGCAACATTACATAAGAATTGTATAGAGAAAAATCCTTCTGAATCTGTGGAAGAAAGATATTCCATTTCCTGCTTCTTATTGTTCATAAACCTTTACTGCCTGCACACATGTCATTGAATTATGCTAATTTCTCTTTTAGGAAGGAACTAGAGGGGCAGGAAAAGTGACAAAGATTCACCAAAGCATGCCAAAACACAGAACATTCCCTCCCCCAAAACTAACTCCTGGGATAGAAAAATAAGTCTAAAATGCATTATCAGGTAGGTATACATTACAATGACCATTTTACAGCAGGGAACTGAGGTTTAGTGATGCTAAATGACTTACTTAAGGCCACTTACTCAACACCACAAAGTCAAAATTTCTGGGTCTGAGTCTTATCAAAGCTCTGCCACAACATAACCTTCCATAAAAAAAAAAAGAGAGAGAGAAAGAAAGAAAGAAAGAGAAAGAAAGAAAAAGAGAGAAAAAGAAACTAGAAGGGTGAGGAGGTAAAAAGAACCAACCCATATTTTTAGGTTTCTTTTTTTAAGCTCTATCACTAGATTTTAGAAATATTCTGACATTCTGTAAAATTTCCATTGAAATTTTAAAGTTAAATGCCAGTTCACATTCTTTGATCATTAACTCTCAATGCATTTTCATTACATTAGAAGCACATGCAATAGAAAGAGCACAAAATCATGAAAATACACAGTTGAAAAATCTTAGAAATAATCTATTCAAACCACCTCATTTTATAAATAAGCAAGTTAAGGCTCAGATTGGTTAAGTGACTTGCTCAGGGTCACACAACTTGTCAGTTCCAGAGTCAAGATCAGAATTTAAATTTCCCAACTTATAGCCTCGGGATTTGTTCCTTTCCAAACCTGTTAGAAAGGGCTTCATTTAAACATTTAGTCCAGAATATCCTTAAAATTGAGTGTAATTAATAAAAGTAAGCCATGTGGCAAGGAATTAATAGTTCATACCAAAAATGAGCTGCCAGTCACTGTGATAAGATCTGTTTCTTTCTGAGAACCATGGTTTCCTGCTGGATTGGAAAATCCAAACTGGGTTTCTTCCTCCTGTCCAAAGAAGTCAGAGTCAGGATGTACATTCCATTCTGCTTTGGTTGGCATCAGTAGTTCTGAGACACTGTTTTCACAAAGGGTGCTGGAAGGAGTCAGAGCATCTGTGTCCACTGTTAGCTTGCTGCTGGGCGTCAAAGCTTGGGGTTCTTGACTCGAGTTTTTCATAGCCAAAGGGCCCAGAGATGCCAATGGCCCCACACTTAGACTTGAGGCATCATCCATATCTAAGGGACCCTGCTGAAAACCAGAGGCTGTTGTTCCAAAAAAGAGAGAGGTATCCAGACTTTGGGGAAGGTCACTGGTGGCCATCAAGTTCCGAGGGTCCACAGCCTGCCCTAAGGAATTATTATTATTAGCAGGGAGATTCCCTGCCAGAGTTGAACTCACAGAAGCCACATCAATAGTCAAGATTCCAGAGTTCACCAGTGCTGTGTCCAACACTGCAGCAGAACTACTGCCAGGCACATCAGAGAAGAGAGACACTAGCTCTGCATCATTGAGATCACTCTGTCCCTGGCTGGTAAGTTCACTGCTGGGTGTAAGAGAATTTGCAGCTTCCAGCTGAGCTAAGAGATCCTGGCTGAGGTTGTGCCTTTTGGCCATGTGGGTCTTCATGCTGTGCTTGGATGTGAAAAGTTTATTACAAGTAGAGACTGGGCAACGGCTTTTCCAAGTGTCCACATCCTGCAAGTGTTTCTTGGAGTGAATGTAGAGACTACTGCGAGCAGAGAACCTGGCACAGCAGCCTTCCACAGGGCACACAAAAGGCTTTGTGCCCAGGTGGGTTATGCTGTGGCCTTTCAGGTGCTCGGCCCTCGTGAAAGATTTCCCACAGCCTTCCACAGGACACATGAACCTCCGGTCATCATCGTGCTTCCTTTTGTGCCTTAAGAGTTTGGACATGCTGGTGAAGTTCCAGCCACAGCCGTCAAAGTCACAAAGGAAAGGTCTCTCACCTGTGTGGCTCCGCAGGTGAATTTTCAGGCGACAAGCCTTGTCGTACTGTTTGCTGCATCCAGGAAAAGAGCAGGAGAAGAGTTCCTGTTCCCTGAAGTGGGCACGGTTGTGGGAAAACAGGGCACTCACTGTGATAAACGTCTTCTTGCAGCCGGAAAACGCGCACTGATAGGGCCTCTCGGGCTCGAAATGGCTGCGTTGGTGGGCGCTGAGTTTGGCCTGTGTAGGGAAGCTCTCCTCGCACACCTCGCACTTGAATGAGTTCTCCTGCTCATGGCCCTTCATGTGTGCCTTAAGGTTATACACTGTGGTGAAGCTCTTGCCACAGCCCTCCGCAGGGCAGCCAAAGGGCCGAAGTTTGTCGTGAGACTGCAGGTGCCTCTTGAGCTTGTAGGAGGTGGTGAAAGTCCAGCCGCAGCCGCCCAGGGGGCACTTGAAGGGCCGCTGGCCCTGGCTGCTGCTGTGAGTCAGCAGGTGCACCTTCAGCTGGTGCTTCTTGGCAAAGGTTTGTCCGCACTGGGCCTCGGGACACAGGTACAGCACCACCCCCGGGCCCGGGCCCAGCGGCCTGCGGGGGCTCTCGGCTGCGAGCTGGCTTTCTGCCTCCTCCTCAGGCGCCGGGGCAGGCGCCGGTTCAGCCGGTTCGGCCAGCAGGAGGTCGGGCGGCAGCTCGGGGCAGTCGCTGGGCTGCGCTGCGTGTGGGATCCCCGCTTGGTGAGCCATCAGACCCCCGGGCTGAGGGGCAGGCGCGACCCCAGGCTCCCAGGCTGGCGGCGGGGGCGTGGCAAGGGTGAGGACACCATTCTCAAAGCGCAAAAGCAGGTTTTGGTTGTGGATGGTGATAGTGCTCGCGAAGGCCATGGCGGGTCCCAGGCCTGGGGCGGGGACCGGGGCTGGGGCTTGGGCCGGGGGTGGGGCGGGGACCGCAGACTGGCAGTGGGGGCCTAGCGCCGGTCGCCCAAGTGGGTTCCCGCCACTCTCACCCTTCTGGAGCTGTGGGCCAGACTGGGCCTCCTCCCTTCCTACAGGCCCTGAGGCCTGGCGAGCTTCCGAGGTCTCCACATCACCACCCACTGGGTCCAGCAGCACCAGGAAAAAGTCATCGCCGTCGCCGCTGCCGCCACCGCCGCCAGCGTAATCTGGCCTGGGCGCCAACGGGCTGGGGCCTGAGCCCCGTGAGGCCGCGCGGGCCTCCTCGCACTCCCTCTCGGGCCCGCCATCTTGGAGGCCCCGGAGCAGCAGGAGTCGGCGCGCGGGGACCTGGCCAGCCCACGGGTCAGGGCCTCCGTGGACTCGGCTGCCGCCCGCGGGGATGCCAGCACCGTCGCTCTGTCGCGTCCCGGTAGCCGGGAGCAGCCTTGGGCTTTCCATCTCAGCGTCCGGGAGGCTCCGCGGGAACCAGAGCAGAGGAGGAGGAGCGACCCCGCCCCCTGCCGCGGGCCTGAACATGTTCCTGAAAGGAAAAAAAAATGTGCAGTGCGCAGAAACTGGCCCTATCAGATATTAAAACGTGTTTAACGACACAGTTATTTAAATATTCTGGTACTGGGTCTCTGGAACAGAACAGAAAGTCCAGAGGCAGAGCCTGGTGTACATAACTAAGTTCTACATTCAATATTTGTAGGAAATCAGGGTCTTGCCGGATAATGAGGAAATGATAGTTCATTCGGTAAATGGTGCTGGAATACCTAGGAATCTATCTATTAAATGCAACTTAAATTCGTACATCACTGTATATACCAAAATAAACACTCCCAGCCCCTCCCAGTGGTAAGCATGGTACTAAGTACTTTTCATGTGTTAAAATTTGTTTATTGGGTGGCTGGCTGGTTGTGATGAAGTTTTCTGGTGATGGTGGGGTGCTCCGGACTGATGGCCAATAAAGAATACTTGAAGATGTCTTTGGTGCAAAAAGGTGACTTTATTAAAGCACGGGGATAGGACTCATGGGCAGGAAGAGCTGCACTAGGGTGGTGAAGGGTAACTGATAATATATCCTCAGGCTGTGAGAGGATTAGATTTAGAGTAAGTCTCTAAGGACTCCTGGAAGCAAGATTTCCAGGACCTTGAGGAAAAAGCTATTTATTAGTGTTTAGTAAAACCTCAGTCAAGAGACTCTTCAGATATAAATCATGGAGCCATAAGCTTGTAGTATGATTGCCAGCCTATATCTTGGGGCAGTTGATACAAAGGAAGTTTCCAAAGGAATTTTTATATGTTAAAGTAGACTTACAGATTCCTCAGCCGGGAGGTGGTCAGGATAATGTTAAGTCAAGATTCTCTTTTGCCCTTAGCAAAGTGTAATCATCAAGGTAACTGCACTCCTAGAGGGACATCACTCTGAGGGTTTCAAGGACTGGTCAATGGGCTATAGGCAGTAAAGGAATTTAATTTTTCATTTGCCTTAGTTTCCCACATCACCATGGCAATCACTTAAACCACTTTCCTTTGTTCTTGGGTAGCCAGGAGTATCCAAGTAATATCACACATATTCCACCTGGCTGGGGGCTGCTATTAGCCTGCACTTTGCCTTCAGCTTGCCCCATGCTCCCTCATCAGTTGGATTTATTAATTTAGTGAGAGAAAATTCCTGGACTCCTATTATGAAAAATGCTGCAGTGAATATTCTTGGACATGTCTCATTAGACACATATGTAAAATTTCTTGGATATACCTCAAAAAATAGAATCACTGGGATATAGGATGTGAATATTCTCACCTTTTCTAGGTGATGCCAAATTGTTTTATGTACTAGTTGTGCCAATGTACAATCTCACCAGTAGTATAGACAGTTCCTGCTGCTACACTTGTTCACCTACATCTTGGATTTCCAGAATTTTTCTATTCTATTTTCAGTCTTGTACTTACTGATTTAATGAGTTCTTTATGTATTTTTAATACCAGTCCATTGGTGGTTATGTGTGTGGCCAAAAAATTCCCTTCCTCTGTTGCTTTTATTTTCACTTGTATATGTTTTGCTTTGTGAGAAGATCTTAGTTATAATACAGTCAAAATTTATTATTCTTTTCCTTAAGGTTTGTGATTTTTCTGTTTTAAGAAATCTATCCCTGCACTGGGGATGTGAAAATATTTTTCTATACTGTCTTCTAAAATATTTATGGTTTTGCCTTTCACAATATGTCTTAGTCTACCTGCAAGTGGTGTTTGTGTATGGTGTTGAGTAGGGTTCTGCTTTTTGTTTTTGTTTTTGTTTTAATTTGGATATCCATTTGTCTAAGTAAGCACTTACTGAAAAGTCAGCTCCTTTCCAACTGAATTGCAGTGACTCATGTGTCAAGTATCTACCTATGTATGGGCTGGTTTCTATGCCCTCTAGTAAGTACTGTGACCCTATTAATCTGTCTATTTGAAATACCACATATCAGTATTAATTACTACAAATCTAAAGCCAATCTTGATATTTGGATAAGGCCAGCCAATTCTTCCTTGTTCTTCAAAAGTGTCTTGGTTATATTTGGCTGTTTTTATTCTGTGTAAGTGATCAACTCATCTGAAAAAATGTATACCAAAACTCTTTGGGGGTTCAAATTAAGATTATGTTGAATATTTATTTATTTATTTTAAATGTTTATTTATTTTTGAGAAAAAGAGAGAGAGAGCACAAGCAAGGGAGGAGCAGAGAGA
Organism: Felis catus; assembly: GCF_018350175.1. Classification (NCBI taxonomy): domain Eukaryota; kingdom Metazoa; phylum Chordata; class Mammalia; order Carnivora; family Felidae; genus Felis; species Felis catus. The sequence continues at coordinate 49,953,805 of NC_058386.1, read as the reverse complement.
GAGAGAGAGAGAGAGAGAGAGAGAGAGAGAGAATCTGAAGAAGGCTTCAGGCTCCAAGCTGTCAGCTCAGACTTGGGGCTCAAACTCACAAAACATGAAATTATGACCTGAGCTGGAGTCAGACTCTCAACCAATTGAGCTACCCAGGCACCCCTTCTTTATTTTTTTCAATGTTTATTTATTTATTTTGAGAGAGAGAGAGAGAGAGAGAGAGAAAGAGAAAGCGGGGGAGGGGCAGAGAGAGAGAGAGGGAGAGAGAATCCCAAGCAGGCTTCATACTCAGCATGGAGCCTGATGAGGGGCTCAATCCCATGACCTGGAGAATCACTACCTGAGCTAAAATCAAAGGTCAGATGCTTAACCAACTGAGCCACCCAGGTGCCCCAGATTGTGTTGAACTTTCAGATTTGACTTATTTTTAACATTGAATGCTTGATTCATGGATATGGTCTATCTTTCCTTTTAATTAAAAAAAAAAAAACTTCTGTAAAACTATTTGTATTCTTTTTCTAGAAGAAGACATTTTACCCTAGGTACTTCATATTTTGCAAATACTGTCTTTGAAATTTTCATTTTCTAAATTTGTTGCTGGTAAATAGAATGCAAATGGCTTTTGAATGTTGATTTTTTAATACTATAAATGTCTAAAATCTTTTATTGATTCTAACAACTTTTCTGTAAATACTTGTAGGATTTAAGGTACAGAATCATAACATCTGCAAATAATGCTGGTCATACTTCTTCCTTTCCAAGCATTTTGTTCCTTTTTTATCCCATACTTCTCTCTCTCAGTGATAGTGGATATCTTTACTTGATGCAGCTCTCAAAGAGAAAGGTCTTAGTAATTCTAAGAATGATATTTTATGTAGATGTGTTCTGTAGCAATCTGAATCCAAGCAGGGATAGAAAGTGCACAAAGGATAAGGGAAGTTTAACAAAAACATAAAGTTTAACATAAAGAATTATTAAACTATGAAAAATGCATCATATATAGAATATATTATTTCCTATGGCATTCTGGGGATGAGAGAGAATGCCCAAAAAAAGACAAATTTAGAGGGGGGGGCCCTCTCCAAAGCTGGAATTCACACCTCATTGGAGAAGGTGTGGGCGAAACTACTAGATGGCAGAGAAGTTTGCTGTTTTGTGGGATGCCAGAGCTGGTTTACAAAGTCAGAATTGGTATACAGTTGCAGGGTAAACAGGAAGCTACTTTGTGGAGCACATCAGTGTGGATGAGCCACAGCTAGTGGCCAGTATGTGGGTATTGTAGGAATGGGGTGCTGGTAGGGTTGGAGGCCTGGAGCTAAAACTGTCCTACATATAGGATCCGAAGGGCCTTGATGTTTGGAGGATGCAGCACTGGGGGAACTAGAGAAGAGTAGTTGTTAGGGGTGAGGGGGTCAGGCATGAGAGAGAAAGCAGAGGGAATCAGTGGGCAGCTGGTTTGGATCACAGGATGTACCTATGAAGAAGGCCACAGAAAGCTGATCACCAGGCCACATTGGGATTGCACATTTGATGAAGACAGTTGTTCTTGGCTCATGCCTGGAGAAGAGCAGTAAGGATATCCTCATATCCACACTCTTGAGAACCAGAGATCACAGGAGAGACACTTCCTCTTTCAATGTCCCTCCAGTGTCTTCTACTGAGAAAGTATAACATTGTGCCTACTACTTTGAAGGAGAGATACTTAAAAAATTCATCTATTATCATAGAGCATGTGTTGAAAGGTGAATTTAGAGTAGGAGGCAATACATTAATAATTGGCTTCATGTCTTTTATCAGTTTAGGGGATTCACTTCTATTCTTAGTGTGCATGAATAGTAGGCACCCTACCTGCCAGGGATTTTGTTAGCTCACCCAAGGAATAGTATCATTCTGTTATTTCTCTGGTAAATGAATGATTAAAGCAGCAGGACTGACCATTTCAGGAGCTTTAGTAGATAGCTTAGGATTCTTGGTGGCACCAGGGATCCCTGGCCTGAATTGAATTTTGATGCAAAACCCAGGCTCTGGCACAAAGGGTTGTCATGGGGTTAGGACAGAGAGCTTGTGAGCCCTGAATTCTAGTCCTACCCAGGGTTTGTCTGCTCCACCTGCAAGGAGAACCTTGGCATATGGTGAGATTGCCTCTTCCACCATAAGTGGTCTCCTCAAGGATAGAGTACTTTATACCTTAAATGCTGCTTGCATTCCTGGTAGCTGCACCTAAACTAAACAGGGAGAGAAGATGTGTGGATTTCATTTAAAATCATGCCCAACAGAGCCCTGACCATGAAGGAGCAGTGCAGAAGATTCCTGTGTTAGTCTTAAAAAGTGTACATATTTACCATGGTTGTCAATTTGAGTGCTTTAATTGAACTTCTCTCAATTGGTTTTAGATTCCAAAATGGACAATTATTGATAGGAGAAAATGGCATATATTTTTTGCCATTATTAAGGGGCAAGCAATCCATCCTTTAGAGATTAAACTTGTAACTTACATTGAGAAGTAGAGATACTTAAAAAATTTTTAATGTTTATTTAGTTTTGAGAGAGAGAGAGAGAGAGAACAAGCAGGGGAGGGGCAGAAAGAGGGAGGCATAAAATCCCAATCAGGCTCCAGGCTCTGAGCTGTCAGCACAGAGCCCAATGCAGGGCTCGAACTCACAGACCACAAGATCATGATCTGAGCTGAAGTCAGAAGCCTAACTGACTGAGCCACCCAGGTGCCCCGAGAAGTGGAGATATTTTAATTAACAATTTTTCTCTTTCAATGTGTCCTTATTCAATAGATAAGATGCCATTAAATCAGGAAGAAAAAAAAAACACTTAGAAAGTTGCTCATCCTTGTATTTTTGTACTCTGTTCCTAGTACTATGTATAAAGCATATTCACCTCTTGTGCTCAGAAACCACACAAAACAAATTAACCCACAGCCTTCTATTACACATAAGACTGGACTGGCTTCTTATCCCAGGCACCCTGAGACCTGGTACACAAGGATGTATGTATGCACAGGGAAATTGTTCTTTAAATGCTGGTTGGACCTGCTGCTCCGTCCAGCTCTCTCTCTCTCTCACTCTCTCTCTTTAAAGTATATTTACTCATTTTCAGAGAGGGGGAGAGAGAGAGAGAGAGAGAGAGCACGTGAATAAGTGGGGGAGGGACAGAGAGAGAGAATCCTGAGCAGGCTCCACACTGTCAGCACAGAGCCTGATGCAGGGCTCAAACTCATCAACCATGAAATGATGACCTGAGCTGAGATCAAGAGTCTGATGCTTAGCCGACTGAGCCACCAAGTGCCCCCCAGTCCAGCTCTCTTAATTGCCACTCTGGCAATGGTGAGATTCAAATGTTAAATCTGAAACTTGTTTACTAACAGAAGGAACAGCTCTCTAGGCCTGCCACTTGGGTAGCTGTAACCACTTGGCATCAAAGCAGGCACTCTGCCTTGCTAGAAATCATGGAGAACCAGTTGTTGTGGAAACAGACAGCTCCAGTCTATAGCTTCTGAAGGTGGGCTCTGTAGCTACGGTGTCTCTCTCTGCAGGAAGAAGCAGAATTTGGGGGTTCCCCATGAGTCATGAGCTGGGAGGGACTTATCAAGGGTTGCATCTTCCCAGTGACAACCAGAGTGAACCTTGCCCTCTCACTCCTGAACCCCAGAAAAAGTGCAAAAGTGGACAAAGGAGGAAGTGTAAACAGCACAAACATGCAGTCTTACTTGCTGTGTCCCTCATCTCAATCTGCCATACTCTGGCAGAAAATGCAGAGTGAGAGCCAAGGTTTAGGAGTTCTGAAAATTCAAGTAGTTCTCCCTGGTCCAAATGAGGGAAGAGGGAATGGCGCTGGGGTAAAATCTGTGTTTATGTGTGCGGACCATTTGCACTTGGGCAAACTTGACTGCACCACAGAAACCTGCCCCATGCCCTGCCTTGTGAACCTCTTTTCAATCGGAATGTAATACAATTTCTGAGGATGCCTGGGCTCCATCACATTAAGCTCCAATTTTCCCTCAAAAATTTTATGTGTGTGATGTTTTTCTTTCCCTGTTTCTATTTTCTACAAATATGCCAAAACGCACTCAGCGATATCATAGCCACTCTAAGACTTCACCCAGGCCCTGTTTCCCTGGGAAACAGCTTCCACAAGTTTGGCACCTCTGACTATCTCAGAGGAATTTAATCTCAAGAGAGGAACTGGTCAGGTCAATCCTCTCCCTAGAGAGAGTGCTCCGAACAGCATCTCTCTGGGACCAGAAAATGAACCAGAGACTATGGACTGAGCCCTCCTCTGGAAGAGTGCACTGTATGCCAACAAAGCATGTGGCTAGGAAGACTGTCCCACTTAATAGCCCAGCATGGAACTTTGCAGGACCTGTCCCTCTGCCCTCCAGTTCTATTGGAGTTTTCATGTCCTGAAGACAGCTTAACTTTTCAGAAAGATATATGCTACATTTCGTTTGCCTTTTATCTGTGTGATCTGGTGAAAATAGAAATCACCATCTATCCACATTTATTTTAAACTTTTGTCCATTTCACCATTGCCCTCACCTACTTCCTGTGCTGTGTAGGAGTGTGGTCCCCATGGCATCATCTGGGTCTGGGCTTTGGCTCTGAACTCTCTGTAATTTTAACTGTGGACTCAGCACAGAACGCAGAGCCTGCAATGAAAAGAGGTTCACAAGGCAAGTGGCTACTTTAGTCAGGAGAAAAAGACTTTTTCCTGCAGCCTGCCCAGAAGGAAAGTTACTAGTTTTCCATCATTTATCCCACACATGCAAATGTAAGGTTCCTGTTTCAAAGCCCAGTGGACTCTTATGGTCATTTTTTTTCCCTCAGCATCTCCCAAAGTCTCCAGGCCCCCAATGAGGAAAGCTTTTTAGTTCTCAGCCACCTGTTGTATTTTGCCTAAGCCTGTGTTGCATATGACTTATCTTTCCAAGAAAAAGCACTTCCCCAAAGGTCTGCGACCTTGGAGTGTGATCTTGAAGGATAAAGAAGTATTGGGTAAAAGATGAACTGTGGACAGGTATTGGCTGGAATTTTTTGGTGATAGAACAGTCTAACCCAGTTAGCATATTTGAGTACTTGACTCATCAGGTGGTATTTGCAATAACTGCTCATTGATTTTTCATTTTCCCAACAGCAGGTAATTAGTCCAAAGCCTTCCTTAAATATTAAACTTGTGACACAAAATTGGCCTCACAAGTGGTTTACATCAGAATCAGACAGGCATCTGGTCTATCAAACTGAAAAGCAGGACCTTGCTTGAGATGCATATTACTAATAGCAATGAAAAAAGTACATTTATAGCATATGAAGAAGTAGTTGGAAAATAGGACCCAGAACACACACACACACAAAACAACGGCATATTAAAATAAACAAATAGAAAAACAGTGTTGAAGTTTTTGATTCATTATTTAGTTTAAAGAAAAGCTAACTGACTGAAAATTGTCAAAGACTTTGCAGGCCTTATTGTTTGAGCATTCTTTGGCTGTAGACATGTGTTTCTAGTACTTAATTTAAAAAATCCATATGTGTATACTTATGAAGCTCATACCACATCAGAATAGTGGCCACATCCATTACCTCCAAAAGTTTGTTCCTTTGTGTATTGCTTTCGCACTCATTCTCACCCCTGCTGCTGGAGAACTACCAGCCTGCTTTCTTTCACTGTAGATTAGTTTGCATTTTGTTGAATTTTGTATAAATGGAATCATAAACAATATTCTTTTAACTCACATAATTACTTTGAAATTTATCCCTGCTGTTATTTGATGTTATAATATATTTATTTTCTTATTGTACTGTATTTCATCATATGATTATTTAAGTTTTTCCAGTTTTTGCCTATTACAAATAAATCTGCTATTAACATTCATGTACAAGTCTTTGTGTGGACATATGCTTTCTTTTCTCTTCTTACTCTGATCTCTAAGATCATCAGTATGGTAACTGTATGTTTAACATTTTAAGAAAGTGCCAAACTGTTTCCAAATATCCTTAACCACATATATTCATAGAGCCTTGGTATGGTCAGTCTTTTTAATTTTAACTATTGTAATAGCTGTGTTGTGGTATATCATTTTAGTTTTAACTAATATTTCCCTAATTATAAGGCTGGGCATCTTTTCATGTTCTTTCCACTTATCTTATTTGGTGAAAAGTCTGTTTAAATAGTTTTCCATTATAACTATTTTGTTTGCTAGCTGTTAATGATTTTTTTTATTTTTTTTAACGTTTATTTATTTTTGAGACAGAGAGAGACAGAGCATGAACAGGGGAGGGGTAGAGAGAGAGGGAGACACAGAATCTGAAACAGGCTCCAGGCTCTGAGCTGTCAGGACAGAGACCGACGCGGGGCTCGAACTCATGGACCGTGAGATCATGACCTGAGCCGAAGTCGGACGCTTAACCGACCGAGCCACCCAGGTGCCCCGCTGTTAATGATTTTTAAGAGCTCTTTATATATTTGAATTCTAAAACCTTTGATGGTTATATGTTTCACAGATATTTTCTCACATTCTGTGTCTTACTTTCCATTTCCCTAAAAGTATTCTTATTAAAACAAATTATTTTAATTTGGATGAAGTCCAGTTTATTGATTTTGTCTATTATACTTCATATTTGCGCAACCTATTTAAGATAGTTTTGTCAAATCCAAGTTCACTTAGATTTTGTCCTATTTTTATTTCTAAAAATGTTACAATTTTAGCTCTTATATTTAAGTCTAATGTCAGTTTCTACTTAATTTTCATATATGTTGCAAGGTAAAGATTAATTATAATTTCTTTTAACTTATGGTTAATTGTTCCAGCACCAGTCTCTGATAACACTATCTTTTCACCACTGAATTAATTTTGCACCATTGTTGACAAGCAAATACTATATCCATATAGGTCTATTTCTGGATTCTCTCTTCTGCTAAATTGATCTATGTGCCTATCTTTATGCCAATGCCACACTTTTTTGGATACTATAACTTTATAATAAGTCTTGGAAGCTGGCAGTGGTAAGTCCTACAGCATTGTTATTCTTTCTCAAAATACTTTTGGATATTCTAAGTCCTACGAATTTTGACATAAATATTAGATATACCTTGTCATTGTTGAGAGACAATTCTTTATAGTTCTCATATTTCTACCTGAATTCTGATCAGAGGCATTAACAGCTTTTGTTTCAAATGATTCTCCAGTGCTATTTGTATAACAAACAGCCTTGGAAGAAAATAGAGATAGTATTTCCTTCTGGGACAGAGGGCATATTTGTCTGCTGTTCAGGAACACAAAGATAGTATTTGTCTCTTAAGAAGTTTGCTAAAATCCCCTTAAAATATTAGAGTTTCCTACACTGTAATAATGTAAACTCACTGTGTGCTTATCATATACCTGCAGTGCTTCTCATAACCAACATTTGATAAACCATAATAGTTGATGGAATTTGCTCAGCTGGGACCCTGGAGTGTGGGGCATGACTGAAGTTTACACTGCAAATTGATTACACTTTGTTACTTAGAGTTCTATTAAAATTACAAATTGCATAGACTTGATCTCAGCCTGACAGTCAGATTAATCAGAGTGGCTGACTGACATATTACTATATAAGTGAGTTAAAGATGGCCTGCATATTGGCCCTGAAGTTGTTTACTTTTTCACAGCAGGATAGATTATCATCAAGCTCAAATTTTTGCACATGCATTTGCTATAAATATAGATGAAATAAGTATTTCTTATTTATTATTTCAAGCTCTAAACAGTAAATATATTTACACATTTACATATTTGTATATGCAAATATACAATATATACATAATTATATATTATACATATGTAAATATATTTACATATTTAGTATTTAGATCTTGCCTGCTTTGTATCCCCACAAAACTGCATCCAACATATGCTAACCATAGTTAAGACAAACCCAAGGGCTATAAAACACCATTGTTTGCCTTCAGAGCTCTCTGACCCAGAGACTCCTCTAGCTACTGAGCCATATCACCTAAACAAGAAAGCCCCTTTCCTGTTTCCCTCTCCCCCAAGAGTTGCCTAGCCCCTTCTTCTGCGTAGTGCCTTCCTGTAGCTGACTTTGAAAGGTCTCCAGTTGTGACACACTTCCACTTTCAGGCAACCTGTCAAAACCTCTCCCAAAAAAAGCATGTTGCATGCTAATGCTAACTTACAGTCTTGTCTTTTTTCTTGATTAGACTAGAATCTAGAAGTCATCATAAATGATGAAGAGGATAGGAGTTTGGTCATGAAGGAGAAATTGGCATGCAGTCCACCCAGTCAGTAGGACAGTTAATTGGCAAATCAATCCTGGACAGCCTTAAGTGTTAGGACACAAAATTTGGAATGCCTGTCTCTGTGTCAATTTGACGTGCCTTTGATCTTTGTTATATTACATAATATACTTTTTATGGTCTGCCCTTATGCCTCTGTAACTGGCCAAGCTGTAGACATTTGAGTGAACCCACACCATTAGTATGGACTCTTGAGGTCAGAGGCATTAAGCTGCCTAGGTAAGGAGGTCTAACCACCCACCTGGATGCCCCAATAGGCTGGTACTGAATTTTGTAAGACTTCTACACCTGAATAGAAAAAGAGGTTAAGTGCATACCTCTGGCATAAGAATGGGCTCAGTCATCTAAAATGCTACTTAAAGTGACAAGAAGCAAGGATGTTTATAGCTTTGCCACTCCCAAGATTCTGAAGGAGGTGCCTATCCTGATGAACAGGTGCTCCAAATCATGAGACTTGTGCTAGCCTTGCTTGCAAGAACTTCTGGAAAGGATGTCAGGGCCAAATTACTGGGGGAGACAAGATGGAGAAGGGGATAGGTGCTCTCTAGAAGAAAAGCCAACACAGTGTCACTGCAATAAGGCTGAGGATAATTTACCCTCACCTTTGCCAGTAACCACACAGGAATTTATAAAGACAGAAAAGACAAAAAGGGAGAAACAAGAGGGAGGGGCCGAATCCTCTTTTGAAGGGGGAGATAAGTCCTCTCTTTGCCCTGGGACATAATCTCTACTTAAGGACACAGGCCAGAAAGCAACTAAAAAAGGAACTGCCTGGACAAATAGAATGTATCTGGAGGGGAGCAAGCTCCATCCAATGGGGATCTCAATTTGGATTATCTTTGGTAAACTAGTGGTGAAATTGCAATACTTACTAGGGTTAGATTACAACCCCAGGCAGACTTTCCCTTCTGAGGCTGCCTTACTTTCTGTCACCGGTGATCACTCTCAGTAACAGGGATCCAATCTCATATAAGGATCTTGCAGTTGTAGAAAATCATCACCCTTTTACCACATTAACTGTGGTTTGGGTTCCAAAAAATAGCATTGACTGACTCTATAAGATCACAGGTGCCAACATCTTCCTAATCCCATGAAGCATTCATGCTGTAAAGGAACCCCACCCTACCCACGCACGTGGTGACCAACTTGAGAGAAGAATTGATGAAAGAGATAATTACACACTTAACTGTTAAAACCAGCCCAGGGTTTTAAAAACTCAAATATAAGTTTATTATTTTCTGTCAACTTTGAGATATTGTTGACATATAATATATGTAAGTTTAAGGTATACAATGTAATATTTTGATGAATGTATATATTGTGAAATGATTACCACAATAAGGTTAGTGAACATCTCCATTCCCTAATGTAGTTTCCATTTTTTGTGGTAATAATGTTTAAGATCTACTGTCTTAACAACTTTTAAGGATATAATACAATATTGTTAATTATAACGACCCCAAAACTAATTAATCTTATAGCTGTAAGTTTGTACTCTTTGACCAACATCTCCCCATTTCTCCCAAACCCTAAGCACTGGAAACCACCATTCTCGTCTCTATTTCTGTGAGTTCAGCTTTTCTTTTTTAGATTTCATAAATGATTGGGAATATAAATATGTGTATTTCTCTGTCTGATTTATTTCACTTAGCATAATATTTGCAAGTCTTGTCACAAAAAGCAGAATTTCCTTTTTAATTTTTTTATTCTTTATTTATTTTTGACAGAGAGAGAGACATTGTGCAATCAGGGGAGGAACAGAGAGACAGGGAGACACAGAATCCAAAGCAGGGTTCAGGCTCCAAGCTGTCAGCACAGAGCCCAACGTGGGGCTCAAACCAATGAACCACAAGTTAATGACCCGAGCTGAAGTCGGACGCTCAACCAACTGAGCCACACAGGTGCCCCAAGATTTACTTTTTTTAATGGTTGAATAATATTCAATAATATTCAGTATATAATGAATGGATAAAGAAAATGCGATATATATAGCATTCATCTGTTGATGGACCAGTTTGTTTCCATGTTTTGGCTACTGTGAATAATGCAATGAAATGAGAGTATAGATATCTCTTCAAAGGAGTGCTTTGACTTTCTCCAAATATATACCCAGAAAAGAAATTGCTGGATCATATTGTATTTCTATTTTTAATTTTTTGAGGAGGCTCCATATTGTTTTTCATAGTGACTGGGCCAAATTTATATTCCCACCAACAATGCACAAGGATTCCCTTTACTTCATAGCCTTGCCAACTCTTGTTTTCTTGTCTTTTTGATGATAGCCATTCTAACAGGTGTGAGGTAATAGCTAATTGTGGTTTTGATTTTCATTTTCTGATGATTAATGATGTAGTGCATCATTTCATTTAACTGTTGGCTATTGCATATCTTCCTTGGAAAAATTGTCCGTTCAGATCCTCTGCCCATTTTTTCATCATATTTTTTTGTTTTTCTTTTGATATTGAGATGTTAATCCATTATAAGATAGATGGTTTACAAATATTTCCTATCATTCCATAGGTTGCAATTTAGTTTGATTTAATTTAATTATTCTTTTTGCAGTGTATAAGATTTTCAGATTGAGGTAGTCCTTTTTAATTTGTACTTTTGTTGCTTGTGCTTTAGCTGTCATATTCCCAAAATTGTTGCCAACACCAAAGTCAAGGAGATTGTCCCTATGTTTTATTATAGTACTTTTACAATTTCAGGTCTTACATTTAAGTCCTCAATTCATTTTTAGTTAATTTTTGTGAGTGGTGAAACATAGAAGTCCAATTTTGTTCTTTTGCATGTGAGTATTTGGTTTTCCCAATGCTATTCATGGAAGAGACAAGCCTTTCTCCATTGAGTATTCTCGACTCCCTTGCCAAATAGTAGCTTACCATATATGTGTGGGCTTATTTCTGGAACCTCCATTCTGTTCCATTTGCCTATGTGTTGGTTTTTATGCCAGTATTACACTATATTGGTTACTATAGCTTTGTAATAATTTGAGATCAGGATTTGTGCTTTCCCCCAATTTTGTTCTTCCTTCTCAGGATTACATTGGCTACTTGAGATCTTTTGTATTTCCATATAAATTTTGTGATTCTTCTTCCTGTTTCTGTAAAAATAACCATTTGGGATTTTCATAGGGATTGCATTGACTACTCCATAGATGGCTTTGGGTAGTATGGATATTTTAACAATATTAATTCTTCCAATCCATGAACATGGGATATCTTTGCCTTTTTTATGTGTTCTTCAATTCTTTTCATCAATTTCATGCAAATTTCAGTGTACAGATCATTCACATCCTTGATTAAGTTTATTCCTAAGTATTATAATGCTATTGTAAATGAGATTATTTTCCTTTTTTTCTCTTTCAGAATGTTTGTTGTTGGGGTATAGAATTGCAACAAATTTTTGTATGTTGGTTTTGTACCCTGCAATTTTACTGATTTTATTTATTAGTTTTAATAGTATTGGGGTGGAATATTTAGGGTTTTCTATATATAAGATTATGTTATCTACAAAAAGAGACAGGTTTTTACTTCCTTTTTCCTATTTTTTCTTTCCTAATTGCTGTGTTTGGTATGTTGAATAAGAGTGGCACTCCGCCTCTTCATGAGGTCATTACTTTCAGGAACAGGAGACATAACTGGCTTTTCTAACCCAGAGAATAAGGAAAAGACTTAGACAAAATGCCAGGATGGAGGAATTTATCCCAAATGAAAGAATAAGATAAGGTTACAGATAGAAGTCTAATTGAAATAGATATAAGTAACATATCTGATGGAGAATTTAAATCAGCAGTCAAAAAGATACTCACTGGGATAGAGACAGAATAGAAGACATCAGTGAGACCCTTACCACAGAGATAAAAAAGTTAAAAAAGCATCAATAATCAGACATGAAAAGACAATAAACAAGATTAGAAACAAGCTTCATGAATGAATATCAGGCTGGAAAAAGTAGACTAATAAATTAGTGACCTAGAAGACAAAGTAATGGAAAGAAAGTAAGCTTAACAAAAGAGAGAAAGAATTATGCAACATGAGAATAGACTTAGGGAAATCAGTGACTCCTTAAGCATAATATCATTTGTATCATAGGACTCCTAGAATGTGAAGAAAGAGAAAAGGGGACAGAACATGTATTTGAGGAAATTATAGCTGACAATTTCCCTAGTCAAGGGAAGGAAACAGATATCCAGATCCAGGAAGCACAGAGAACTTCAACCAAAATCAACAAAAGCAGGCCAAAACCAAGACATATTGTAATTAAATTTGAAAAATACAGGGATAAAGAAAAAAATCTTAAAACCAGCAAGACAAAAGAAGTCCTTAACATACAGGAAAAAACCATAAGGCTAGCTGGAGATTTCTCAACAGAAATTGGCAAGCCAAAAGGGAATGGAAATATATACACAACGTGCTGAATGGGAAAAATCTGTATCCAAAAATACTTGGTTGCCAGCAAGGCTATCATTCAGAATAGAAGGAGAGAAAAAGAGTTTCCTAGATATACAAAAACTAAGGGAGTTTGTGACCACTAATCGAGCCATGCAAGGAATATTAAAGGGGATGCTTTGGGTGTGAAAGAAAGACCAAAAGCAATAAAGATAAGAAAGGAACAGAGAAAAAGCTACAGAAACACCAAGAAAACAAGTAATCAAATGTCACCAAATACATCTCTATCAATAATTACTTTGAATGTAAATGGACTAAATACTCCAATCAAAATGCATGGGGTGTCAGAATGGATTAAAAAAAAAAGCCCGTCCATATGCTGCCTACTAGAGACTCATTTTAGACCAAAGGACACCTGCAGATTGAAAAAGAAGATAGAGAAACATGAATGTCAAAAAAAAAAAAAAGCTGGAGTAGCAATACTTATATTGGACAAACTAGACTTTAAAACAGACTAACAGGAGACAAGGGCACTAATAATCATAAAGGGAAAATATAAGAAGATATAGCAATTTTATTATATATGCACCCAACGTGTGAGGATCCAAATACATGAAACTCTTAATAAAAACCATTAAGGAACTAATTGATACTAATACAATAATAGTAGGGAATTTTAACACCCAACTTACAGCAAGAGACAGAACATCTAAACAGAAAATAAACAAGGAAACAATTACTTTGAATGATACAATGGACCAGATGGATTTAACAGATATATTCAGAACACTCCATCCTAAAACAGCAGAATACACACTCTTTTCAAGTGCAAATGGAACATTCTCAAGATTAGACCACATATTAGCCCACAAAACAAGTCTCAACACATTCAAGAAGATCCGAATCATACCATGCACCTTTTTGAACACAATGGTATGAAACTAGAAGTCAACCACACACACACACAAAATATGGAATGACCACAAACACATAGAAGTTAAATAGTATAATACTAAACAATGAATGAAATATCCAGGAAATCAAGGAATAAATAAAAAGTACATGGAAACAAATGAAAATGAAAACAAACTGTTCCAAAATTTTTGGGTTTTGGCAAATCAGTTTTAAGAGGGAAGTTTATAGCAATACAGGTCTACCTCAAGACGCAAGAAAAATCTCAAATAAACAACTTAACCTTATACCTAGAGGAGCTAGAAAGAGAACAGCAAACAAAACCCCAAACCAGCAGAAAGATTGAAATTATAAAGATTAAAGCAAAAATAAATGATATAAAAACTAAATAAACACACACACACACAATAGACAACAGCAAAGATACCAGGAGCTGGTTCTTTGAAAAAAAATTATTAAATTGATGAACCTCTAGCCAGACTTATCAAAAAGAAAAGAGAAAGGACCAAATTAATAAAATCACAAATGATAGAGGAGAAATAACAACCAACACCACAGAAATACAAACAATTATAAGAGAATATTATGAAAAACTCTATTCTGACAGATTGGAGAATCTGGAAGACATTGATAAGTTCTTTGAAATATAAACTACCAAAACTAAATAGGAAGAAACAGAAAACATGACTAGACGAATAACGAGCAAAGAAATTGAACCAGTAATCAAAAACTCCCAAAAAAACTAAAGTCCAGGACCAGATGGCATCACAGGCTAATTCCGTCTTTCTGCTTTCAATTCTTTTTCTTTCCCACTATAATTTTACATTTCTTTATTGTTTTAAAGTTTATTTAGTTATCTTTGAGAGAGAGAGAGAGAAGGAGAGAAAGAGCAGGGAAGGGACAGAGAGACAGGGAGAGAGAGAGAGAGAGAGAGAGAGAGAGAGAGAGAGAGAGAGAGAGAATCCCAAGCAGGCTCTGTGCTGACAGCACAAACGTGGGGCTCAATCCCATAAACTGTGAGATCATGACCTGAGCTCAAATCAAGGGTCAGATGCTTAATTGACTGAGCCATCCAGGCGCCCCTGTTTTGCAAATTTATTTAAAATATGTCTTGTTGTGGATCTGCTTTTGTTTGTTTTGTTTTTTTTTTGTTTTTGTTTTTGAAGTGTTTGAAGTGTTTTTGTTTTGTTTTGTTTTGTTTTGTTTGTGTTTTGTTTTTGTGTTTGAAGTGGAATAAATCCACTTCATTGTTGTGGGTAATCTTTTAAATGTATTTTTGAATTCAGTTTGTTAATATTTTGTTGAAGATTTTTGTATATATACATATATTTATTAGAAATATTAGTTTTGTGGGTTTTTGTTGAAGTGACTTTTCTGATTTTGATATCAGAGTAATGCTGGCTTTATAGAATTAATTTGAAAGTTTTCCTTCATATTCTATTGTTTTGAATAGTTTGAGAAGAATAGGTATTAACTTGTGTCTAAATGTTTGGTAGAATTCACCTGAAAATAACTCTGACCCTGGACTTTTATTTCTTGGAAGGTATTTGATTATCAATTCAATTTTGTTATTAGCAAACTTTGTATTAAAATTTTTTATTCCTTCCTAATTCAGTCTTGGAAGATGTAATGTTTCTGGAAATTTATTATTTTGTTTGTTCAATTTGTTTGCATATAATTTTTTACATATTCTCTTATAATCCTTTGTATTTCCATGGTGTTTGTTATTTCTTCTGTTTCCTTTCTGATTTTATTTACTTGGGTATTCTCTCTTTTTTTTCTTGATCAGTATGGCTAATTGATTTTCTTTTAATCTCTTCAAAGTTCTAGTTGTTGATTTTATTAATCTTTTCCTTTTTTTAGTCTATTTCATTTATGTCTAGTCTAATCTTTATTATTTTCTTCTTGGAGCTTTGGGCTTTGTTTGTTGTTCTTTTTCTATTTCCTTTTGGTGTAAAGTTAAGTTGTTTATTCGAGATTTTTCTTGTTTCTTGATTGTCCTGTTTTGCTCTAAACTTCATGCTTTAAAAAAAAGTTTATTTATTTATTTTGAGACAGAAAGAGACAGAGCACATGAGCCGGGGAGGGGACGGGGGTGCAGAGAGAGAGAATCCGAAGTAGGCTCCAGTCCAGCAAACTGTGAGATCATGGCCTGAGCCAAAGTCAAGAGCCAGACGCTTAACTGATTGAGCCACCCAGGCACCTCCTAAAATTCCCTTTTTTGTTTGCTTTTGCTGTGTCCAATTTATTTTGGTTTTATGTGCTTTCATTTCCTTTTGTGTCCATATTTTTTAAGTTTTCTCATTGATTTTTTAATTTACCTATTGCTTGTTTAGGAACATGTCATTTTATCTCTATTTGTCTTTGTTTTCAGTTTCTTCTCCATAATTAATTTCTAGTTTCATATCATTTTGGTTAGAAGAGATGTATGATATGATTTCAATCTTATATTTATTGATATTTATTTTAAGGCTTAACATATGACTTATTCTGGATAGTTTTCCATGTTCACTTGAAAACAATGTGTGTTCTGTTCTTGAAGTAAATGTTCTGTATATATCTGTTAGGTCTTTCTGGTTGGTATCATTCAAAGCCATGGTTTCTTTACTTATTTTCTGTCCAGATGATCTATCTATTGATGCAAGCGTGGTGTTAAAGTCCTCCATTATTGCATTACTGTCAATTTCTCCTTTTGTGTCAATAAATATATGCTTTTTGTGTGTATGTGTTCCTATGTTGGGTTCATAGATATTTACAATTGCCATATCCTCTTGTTGAATTGATCCCTTTATCATTATGTAATGTCCTTCTTTGTACTTTGCTATAGTCGTTGTCTTAAAGTCTACTTCTTCTGATATAAGTATTGCTACCTAGGCTTTATTTTCACTTCCATTTATATGGATTAACCTTTTCCATCTTTTTATTTTCAGTCCATATGTGTCCTGAGGTCTGAAATGAATCTTTTGTAGGCAGCATATAGATGGGTATTGGTTTTTTATCCCTTTAGTTACCCTGTGTCTTTTTATTGGAGATTTTGTACCATTTACACTTAATGTAATTATTGATAGTTGTGAACTTATTGCCAGTTTGTTAATTGTTTTTCAGTTGTTTTTGTAGTTCTCTGTTCATTTTTTTTCTACTCTTGCTCTCTTTCCTTGTGGTTGATGACTTTCTGTAGTGTTAAACTTACATTTTTTACACTTGACCAAAAGGTCTAGAAATGATAAGCTTGGCTTAAAAAAATATTTTTGTGTATCTATTACAGGTTTTTGGTTTGTGATTACCATGAAGTTTATATATAATGCTATATACAGCAGTTTGTATGTTTGTATTAAGTCGATGCTCATTCAAGTTCAAATACATTCTACAGATACTTCAGTTTTCTCCTAAGTCCATGTTTTATGTATATGTTGTAATATCTTACATCTTGTCACCTTAACAATTTTTTCAATATTATTGATTTTACTATGTGCATCTTTTAACCTGAATACTAGCTTTATATGTAATTGCTTCATTAACTTGACAGTATGTTTGCTTTCACTCATGAAATGTTTTCATTTCATAATTTCCTTACTTATGGGATGCCTGGGTGACTCAGTTGAGCATCTGACTTCAGCTCAGGTCATGATCTCACAGTTTGTGAATTCAAGCCCTGCGTTGGGCTCTGTGCTAATAGTTCAGAGCCTAGAGCATGCTTTGGATTCTGTGTCTCCCCCTTTTTTCTGCTCCTCCCCCACTCATTCTTTGTCTCTCTTTGTCTCTCAAAAATAAATGTTTAAAAATTTTTAAGGGGCGCCTGGGTGACTCAGTCAGTTAAGCATCTGACTTCACCTTAGGTCACAATTTCACAGTTTGCAGGTTCAAGCCCTGCATCTGGCTCTGTGCTGACAGCTCAGAGCCTGGAGCCTGCTTTGGATTCTGTGTGTGTCTCTCCCTGCCCCTCCCCGGCTTGCACTGTCTTTCTCTCCCTTTATCAAAAATAAATAAACATTTAAAAAATTAAAATAATTAAAATAAATAAATACATAAATTCCTTACTTACAATCATGTCCTTCCCCCTCCCCCTCCCCACACACTTAAATATGACCCTTTACCATTTCTAATAGGAACTCTTTAGCTCCTTTAACATTTTTGTGTCTAGGAAACCCTTTATCCCTCTTTCATTCTGAATAGTAACCTTACTGGATAAAGTGTTCTTGTGTGTAGGTTTATCCTTTCAGTTCTTTAAATATATCAAGCCACTTCTTTCTGACCTGCAAAGTTTCTGCTATAAAAATTAACTGATAACCTTATGGGGTTAACCTTGTTTGTCACTAGTTGTTTTGTCTTTTCGTTTCAAATTCTGTCTTTATTTTTAACCTTTGACATTTTAGTTAACATGTGCTGTGGTGTGGGCCTCTTTGGGTTCATCTTGTTTGGAACTCTGTATGTTTCCTGAACCTGGATGTCTGTTTCCTTCCAAAAGTTAGGGGAAGTTTTCAGCCATTATTTCTTCAAATAAGTTTTCTACCCCTTTCTCTCTCTTCTTCTACTGTCCCTATAATGTGAATTTGTTTGTTTGATGTTATAAAAGAGATCCTTTGACCTATTCTCTTTTTATTTTTTTTTCCTTTTTACTGTTCAGCTGGCATCTTTCCATTACCCTTTTTTATGCAGATTACTGATCCATTCTTTTGCACAATTTAATATGGTATTAATTCCCCCTAGTGTGTTTTTCACCTATTTTATTATCCAACTCTTCTTAAAAAAATATTTTCCTACCTCTTCGTTGAATTTTGGAATTCATCCACTCATCTCTCCAGTCCGGTTAGAAACTTTATGACCATGACTTGGACTGGGGTTCTTGGGCATTTCATGCTGTGTTCTCCCTGGTGGAATGGCCAGGCTAAAGTAGCCTGGGCCAGAGAAGTCCCCAGTCTCTCCACACAAAGGACACCTTGGAAGGACAGCTATAGCTGAAATGTGTGTAGGTGTGGCTTACTGGAGCTCTTTGTGCAGAGGATACTCTGGCTGGAGTGAAATGGGTATAAGCCTGGGAGTCTCAGGGCACTTAATCCACACAGGGGATAATTTAGCAAAGCTGCTAGAACTGAGACAGGTGCTGGCCAGGGGACCCGAATTGCTCCATGCAGAGTATGCTCCAGTAACCCATGACTTATGTGGGCTAGGGACTTACCGATATGTCAGGCTGGTTATGGTTCCATTACCCTGCTCTAGTCTACACTATCAAAATGGAGGGGGAACATAAACTGTGGTACTTTCCAGTGCCTACAACCTGGAGATTGTTCTAGGAGCTTCCCAGCCATTTGGCATTGTTCTAGGGTTGGATATTTTATATTCTAGTTGCTCTTTTAGATCTTAGATTTTTTTCAATGCCCCCTGGTGTCTGGTGTTGTAATGGGTGATGGACCTGGGACTCACTGAGTTAGCTGATCAGTTATGGAATCTGGACCCTGATCCAATCTGTGCTACTAGGGTGAGGAGGAAAAATTAATAGTGGTGCTCACCAGCCACTCCACCCTAGAGAAAGTTTCAACAGTTCCCCTAGCACTGACAGTGTTATAGGGCTTGTTATTTTATGTTCTAGTTACCTACTAAACAGCTATTTTTCTATGCCCCAGTCAGATGAATTTGCTCATGGTCTGTCAGTACTAACCCTCCCTACTGTAGAATATAGTGTCAAGAATGGCATTTCCCCCATGATACCATGTCTCTGTTCCAATGCTGTTCTGTTGTAGTCTTTCTATCTTTTGTTGTGTAGAAGCTGTTCAGTCATCCCTCAGTTCTGAAGGAGGAAGACATTGAGGTTCATTCTTTTTGCATGTACTTTGTTGACTTTTTATCATGAAAAGATGTAGAATGAATTTTCTTATCTACTGAGATGGTCATGTGATTTATATTCTTCATTCTGTTAATATGGTAGACAAACATGTTGATTTGTATATGCTGAATTATCATATTGCAAGAAAAAATCTCACTTGATCATAATGTATAATCCTATTAATGTGCCTTTATTGAAATCAGTTTACTGCTATTTTGATAAGGATATTTGGATCTGTGTTCATCAGGATATTGACCTTTTAAGTTTATTTTCTTATTGTTTCCCTGTCTAGCTTTGGTATCACTGTAATGTTGACCTCATTAAATGCATTTGAAACTTTTTTCTCTTGTTTGACTGTGCAAAAATTTGGGAAGGATTAGTATTACTACTTTGAATGTATAGTAGAATTCATTCAGAAGCTTTTTTGTCCTGGATTTTGCTTTGTTTGTAGGTTTTTGATTATTGATTCAATCTACTTAGACATTATTGGTCTGTTCAGGTATTCTATTTTTTATGATTTATTCCTGGTAGGTTGTATGTTTTTAGAAATTTAACAATTTCCTCCAAGTCATTCAAATTGTTGATCTTCATAGTAATTTCTTATGATTCTTTGTTATCTTTGTGATATGAGTTGTAATGCCTGCTGGTTTTATTTGATTTGATCTCTTTTTTTTAGTCTCGCTAAAAGTTTGTCGATTTTTTTCAAAAATAGCTTTTATTTTTGTTGATTTTGGAACAAATATATGATTTCACTCTTATGTGGAATTTAAGAAACACAGCAGATGAACATTGGCAAAGGGAAGAAAAAATAAGATAAAATGAGAGAGGGAGGCAAACCATAAGAGACTTTAAAATACAGAGAACAAACTGAGAGTTGCTGGAGAGAAAGTGGGCTGGGGGATGAGCCAAATTGGTGATGGGCATTAAGGAGGGCACTTGTTGGGATGAGCACTGGGTACTATATATAAGTGATGAATCAATGTGTTCTACTCCATTAACCAATATTATATTGTATGTTAACTAACTTGAATTTAAATAAATAAATGTAAAAGAAAAAGAAGAAAAACAAATTAGCATAGGGAAAAAGAGAGAGTGAAACCAAGAAATAGCCTCCTAACTGTAGAGAACAAACTGATGATTACCAGAATGAATGCGGGTGGGGAGAGGAGTTAAATAGGTGATGGGGATTAAGGAGGGCACTTGTGTTGAGCGCAGGGTGTTGTATGTAAGTGTTGACTCACTAAATTGTACACTTGAAGCTAATATTATACTGTGTGTTAACAAACTGGAGTTTAAATAAAAACTAATTTTGAAAATAAAGAAGAAAATTGTTCTAAAAAATCCCAATTTGTTAAGGTATCTTTTGGCATGTCATTTTATCCCTCCTAGAGAAGGTTCCATGTGCATTCAAGAATAGTGTATTATGTTTTTGGATGGAATTTTCCATATATGAATGTTAGGTCTGTTGCGTATAATGTATAATTCAAGTACAACATGCCCTTATTGATTTTTTCCCTAGATGAGCTATCAATTATTGAAAATGGATTATTGAAAGTTCCTAGTATTATTGTATTGGTGTCTACTTCTTTCTTTATATCTGTTTATATATGTTGATATCTGCTTTATAATTTTAGGTCCTCCAATTTGGTGCACATGAATATTCACAATTGTTAAATTCTCTTATATATTGTCCACATTATCATTATATAATAACCTTCTTTGTCTCTTGTTATTTATTGTATTGTATTTTTTTTTACCTTAGACAGAGAGAGAGCATAAGCAGGGGAGAGGGGTAGAGGGAGAGAGAGAGAATCACAAGCAGGTTCCATGCTCAGTGTGGTGCCTGATTCAGGGTTTGATCCCACAACTCTGGGATCATGACCTGAGCTGAAATGAAGAGTTGGGCTCCACCCAGTAGCCCCTCTTATTACTTATTTTAATGTAAAGCCTATTTTTTTCTGCCATAAGTATCACTACCTCTGTTGTCGTTTGTTTTCCCTGTGTGTGGAATATTTGTTTTCTATCCTTATACCTTCAGTGTATAATTTCCCTTAAAGCTGATGTGAGATTCTTATAGATGGCATACATTTGGGTTTTATATATTTTTTTATTTATTCAGCCACACTGTTCTCTGATTAGATAATTTAATTCATTTACACTTATAGTTAATTTGATTATTGGTGGTTTTGATTGCATAATTTAGTTTATTTACATTTATAGTTAATTTGATTATTGATGGGTAACTGCTTTATTTTGCCATTTTAGTTCTTTTTTTTTATTTCTATGTGCTTTGTAGGTTTTTGGTTTTTTTCTTCCTGTTTTACTCTCTTCTGTTTTGACAATTTTCTGCTTTGATTTCTTTTTCTTTATATTTTGTCTATATAAGCTTTTGTTTTGTACCTACCATGAGGCTCACATAATTCATCTTATAGTTGTCACAATCTATATGCTTATACCACCTTAAGTTCAATTACGTACAAAACCGCTATATTTTCACCCCTTCCAGCCCCACATTTTGTTTTTGATGTCACAATTAATATCTTTTTATATTGTGTTTCCATTAAAAAAGTATTGTAGCTATTGTTGTTTTAACACATTTGCCTTTTTAACCTGTATGCTAGAATTATCAGTAATTTGCACACCACCATAACAATATTTGAGTATTCTGAGGTTGACAATATATTTACCTTTATCAGTGCATTTTATAATTTATTTATTTTTATTTTAATGTTGTTATAATCATTTAATTTCAGCTTGAATGACTCTTTAGCATTTCTTTTAAGGCCTATCTAGTGGTGAGAAACTCATTCAGCTTTGTCTGTAAAAACTTATATCTCTTGGGGCGCCTGAATAGCTCAGTTGGTTGGGTGGCTGACTACAGCTCAGGTCATGATCCCACGGTCTGTGAGTTCGATCCCTGCATTGGGCTCTGTCCTGAGCGCTCAGAGCCTGGAGCCTGCTTCCGATTCTATGTCTCCCTCTCTCTCTGCCCCTTCCCTGCTTGCTCTCAGTCTTTCTCTCTCTCTCCCTCCCTCAAATAAACAATAAAAAAATTGAAAAAAAAATCTATTTAAAAAATATTTTTAAAGTTTTTAAATTTATCTTGTTGTGAGAGAGGGAGAGGCAGAAAGGGAGATAGAGAGCCCTAAGAAGGTTCTGCAACGTCAGTGCAGAGCCCAATGTGGGGCTCAATCTCATGAACCACAGGATCATGGCCTGAGCCAAAATTAAAGAGTCAGACACTAAATAGACTGTGCTACCCAGGTGCCCCTCTCCTTTAATTCCTAAGGACAATTTTTCCAGGTAAAATATCCTTGGTTGGAATTTTTCTTCTTTCAGTACTTTAAATATATTATCCAATTTACTCTTGGGCTGCAAGTTTTCTGGTGAAAAATCTGGTAATGTAGGCTCCAATGTATGTAACAAGTCCCCTTTCTCTTGCTGCTTTCAAGATTCTTCCTTTGTACCTTCTGGCAATTTGATTATAATATGTTGACATGGATCTCTTTGAAGTCATCTGATTTGCTGATTTTTGCACACCCTAGATCTGGATGTCTGTTTTTTCCCCAGGTTTAGACATTCTTCAGATATCATTTATTTGAATAACCTTACTGCCCCCTTTCTTCCTCTTCTTCACAGTCTCCCTTACTGTATATATTGGTAAATGTGATGGTGGCCCTTAAGTCCCAGAAGTTCTCTTCACTCTTTTTCATTTATTTTTCTGATTGGGTGATTTTGACTGATCAATATTTTAGTTCTCATCTTTTCTTCCACTTGATCAAGCCTGCTGTTGAACACACCAACCTATTGATTTTTTTTTAACAGTTCAGTTATTGTATTTTCAACTCTATGAATTCTGTTTGGTACTTTTTAGTATTTTTTATCTTTTTGTCAAAATTATCACTTTTTCCATGTATTGTTCTTTTGTTTTCTGGGAGCACATTTATGATAATCACTTTGAATTATTGTTGGGAAAATCATACCACTATTTCTTTAGGGTTGATTCCTGGTAATTTATCTTGTTCTTTTATTTGGAATGCATTCATCTCTTTCTTCATTTCCCTGACTTTCTGTGTAGGTTTCTGCACATTAAATAAAAAAGCTATCTTTCCCAGTCTTGACATACTGGCCTCATATAGGAAATGGAACTTGCCAATCAGCTTAGACTGAGTTTTGATTGTTTCTCAGACTTTTATGCTGTCCAAACCACTGTCTTTGCTTTTAATGTCTCTGAAGATATGACAATGTGCCAGCAAGACCCTTTGACGCCCAGAGATATTAAAAATTTCCACATGCCCATTTAGGCTCCAGAAAGACTAGTAATTGCATGCCTCTTCTGCTCCATGATGCAGGCCAGTTAGAAGACAAACCTTCAGATAGCAGCTAGAAAGAATGTTAGATATGTCTAACATATCAAGGTGCCTGTCAAAGTGAACCTATGAACTTGGTGTTTTGAATACTCACTCTCTGCTGTGGAAAGAATATTCAATGATGGAATAATTTCTGTGAGTGTTTGTATACTTCTATTGAATTGCCTCTTTGCTATCTGTGTTCATAACGGACTTGTGAATGCCAAGTCCCATTACCTCACAGAGCTTTGTGATTTAGGAGCCAGTCCTTCATGTGGTGGCCATGGAAGGTGAGGCTCTGGAGTGTGGAGAAACATCTCTCACGGAGAAACTGGATACCTGATTTTATTGCTAAGCAAGCTGAGAAGAGAAGATGCAGAAGTCCCACATGTCCATTTTCACTCTAAGATAATTATAATCATGTGTCCCATAAACTTCAATATACAGGCTAATTAAAAGCCTGACCCTTGGGCAGCAACTATGAAATTATGCAGTCAAATTTCTTCCAAGGATAAACTTGGAATCTTGTGTTTTTCCCTATTTTCTCTGGTCTGAGCCCAGGGGGACAGCTGTGGATTTGTTTACACTTTTCTTTATAATGGCCTCTGAGTTTAATGTGGTCCTGGGGAACTCACAAATGCTAATCCTAATTACCTTTTAGAGACAGCTGTCTTGGAAGTCAGTCACCTGGGTGGAAACCGTAAAAAATGGGGCATTAAATATGTGTGCAAACTTCTATCAAGAAAAATCTGGAAACTTGGGTTTATTGGTGAAACAAGCCAGAGGAAGATAGCAGAGCATGTGCTCACAATTTTTTTTCAGGCTTCCAGAATACTCACAGCCAGCTCCCAGATGCAGTCTTATTAGAATCCAAACTTTTGACTCAGGGCTATGAAAATATGTAGAATAACTCCATCCAGGAAAAAAAAACTGGATAGTGGGTATTTATCTCTGCTTCATCTACACTGATACTCAGGGAATAACAATGGGAACTGTTCATACCATTTAAAAACTGCATCTTTATTTAGTGTTGTCCTAGGGGACCAAAGATTCTGAGCCCCATTGGATTTCAGAGTTAAATGACTTGAAGGCATATTTTTTAGATGACAGCCATAAAATTTGGATTGCTAGATGTATGGTCAAAACCCTTTATTCATCAGGAAGAAATGGAGTTAAGTTTGTCTCCCAATTTTAAGGTGTTTTTCTTGGGGTGTAGTTTACTGAAAGATTGTTTCTCATCCATTCACACTTATTTTATATAAATATTTTCTCAGTTGCCCAATGTGTAAGAATCAGTTAGCTACATTCTAGATTTGTCTAAGAAGTAATTTATTTTGTGTAGCTGTATATTTAGTGAGTCTGCACAGGACAGAAATTCAGGAACTTCTTATGTTGCCAATTTGCTCTCTGCCCATTATGTTCACATTGCTAAGAATATGTTGGAGCTTTTCAGAGTTCTTAGGGCTGAATATTTTCCAAGACTTTATTTTAAATTTCTAGAACTGGACAGCAAAGCGAAAAAGAAGGTAAGTTGACCACTTTCTTACACCATAAAAATAATTTTAAATGGATGAAAGACCTAAATGTGACAGGAAACAATCAAACTCCTAAAGGAGAACACAGACAGTAACCTGTTTGATATCGGCAGTAGCAACTTCTTTCTAGACATGTCCCCTGAGACAAAGTAAATGAAAGCAAAAGTAACCTATTGGGACTTCAACAAAATAAAAAGCTTCTGCATGACCAAGTAACAATCAGCAAAACTAAAAGGCAGCATATTGAATGGAGAAAATGTTTTCAAAGGACATATCTAACAAAAAGCTAGTATCCATAACATAAAAAGAACTTATAAAACTCGACACCCCAAAACTGGACAATCCAATTTAAAGAAAGGCAGAAGACATGGATAGACACTTTTCAAAAGAAGATATCCAGATGGGTAACAAACATGTGAAAAGATGTTCAGCACACTGGTCATCAGGGAAATGCAAACCAAAACTACAAAGAGATATCACCTCACATCTGCCAGATGGCTAAAATCAACAACAAAGGTAACAACAAGTATTGGCGAGGATGTAGAGAAAAGGTATCCCTCTTGCAATGTTGGCAGGAATGCAAACTGGTAGAGCCACTCTGGACAAAAGTATTGAGGTTTCTCAAAAAGCTAAACTTACCCTCCTATGCAGAAATTGCACTACTAGGTATTTACACAGATAATACAAACATACTGATTCAAAGGGATACATGAATCCTAATGTTTATAGCAGCATTATCTCCAATAGCTAAATTATGGAAACAGCCCAAGTGTCTGTCGACTGATGAATGAATAAAGATGTGATACATACATCCAATAAAGTATTACTCAACCATAAAAAAATAATGAAATCTTATCAGTTGCAATGACACATATGGAGCTACAGAGTATAATGGTAAGTGAAATAGATAAGTCAGAGAAAGAATTTAAGAAACAAAACACATGGCTACAAAGGGAAAAGAAAAAAAAGAGGGGTAAATGGATTCTGTGCTGTATGAAAGTGATA